>NC_057797.1:14776551-14796222 GCF_018294505.1 Triticum aestivum
GGGTGGGGATCGGCCGTTAGTAACCTAAACGTTTGCCGTCCGCCCCCCTTTGCCGTCCGCTGACTTGCTCTTTGCCGTCCGCTAGCGGACGGCAAAGAGGTGGGCCGTTAAGTTTTTTTTAACCAGCTCGTCAGTGGGGCCCCCCTCCGCCTTTGCCGTCCGCTAGCCGACGGCAACGAATCTTTGCCGTCCGCTAGCGGACGGCAAAGAACTGGCTGATGGCAAAGAAGGTCTTTGCCATCAGCCAGTTCTTTGCCGTCTGCTTTTGGGTAGCTGATGGCAAAGAGCTTCTTTGCCGTCCGCTAGCAGACGGCAAAGAGCTGGCAGATGGCAAAGTAGCCGATTCCAGTAGTGGCGCTTACCGACCGGCTGTCCCTAAACCTGTCCTATTTCTCAGGATAGTCTGGAAGCCCATATTTGGCGCCAAGTCATGTGTGCATCAATTTGATGTCCAGTGGAGTTTGATTGTTAGTTGTTGGATATTGTTAAGGTGTTAAGATCGGTTCATTGGGAAAATAAAATCTCATGTATATGCGTGCCATTTAAAAATTGACCCCATGCACCTAAACATATGAATTGATAATTATGCTATCATTGCAGAAAAATGACTACCTTACCATGAAAAGGAGACCAATATAAGTTCTTTTAGAGTTGAGTTGTGGGACTTAATTTCTCTTTGATTTTAGTTGCTGAAGGAACTCAACGTAAGTTCTTCTAGAATTGAGTTGTTAGATTTAAGTTCTCTTTGATTTGAGTTACTTGTTCAGTTGCTACCTTCCAAACATGGAACAATGCTTTCTTTTATTGTCAAGTCTCTTTGTCCTTTGTTTCTTCCTCCCTTTTACTTCTTTCGAATGGGACTTCATGACTTCATGAGAATGGCTGCATTTGCAAGTGCGGTTTATGCTAATCCTTTATCTATTATATACTAAAAGCACAATATGATGTCCTCTTCGAGGCACCGCGTCAATTCACATCAACTAAATTCGGATTTAGCGTGAGAACCGAAATCATAAGGTGAACATTGATTTTGGTGGAGCTTTGTTAAACTAAAAAATATAAAATTGTAAGAACTACATAATTACATAATACAATCAATGTGTGGTTTAATCTTTGATATTGACCGATACCTAGGCTGTTAGATTGTAACTTAATTTCATCTGCTATAGAAATATCTCAAGCTAAAGGGTTGGTTGATGTAAAAAAATGCATTCTACTTGCTTGTGAGCTACAATGCAATTGTGTAGACAACTAGACATAATTTGTGTCGGATTGGCATAAATAAGTTGTTTTCACTACCTTGTTAAGACTATATTTTCCTGCATGGATCCAGCTCCACATTAGATCTTCTGTATACCTTCGAGGCGAACCATTAGTCGACATTAAGAAAAATATTTTATAGTCGATTCCATAATTTAGTGGCTATCATCAATTAAAGTACAGAAACAAAATGATACATAAAATTCATAATTATTTACCAAAGCCTTGCTCTCAAGTCTTCACGTCTTATTTTCAAGATTATACTAATTCCTGGAAGTAGTCAAAATCATTAACAACTGCGATATATATTGGCAACATTGGCATCAGATACAAATTACTGGCAATGTCGTGAGTTAATGTCATGTACAAATGATACATATGCTGATTAATTTGGTGTTTTGGGAACGCCATGACTATTCACCGCCAGACTAAACATGATTAAATATGTTTATCATCTGCATGATATTTTAATTCACATAAATATTTATGGTGGCCTATAGAAGAATATTATGTTTAATCATTTGATATAAATGTGTGAGTCAAAAATTTATTCTATTACACTTTCGACACATTATAGACTACAACCTCGCATTTATAGGGGCCAAAAATAGATGTTGTTCTACAAAGTATTCACTGAAATTATCTAACTTGGCCAAATATAAAAAAGATTATTAAGCCTAGCCAAAGGAAAATAATATAATCAATCTGTGTGAAAAAATATTCTACAATTTATTTTATTGTTGTTAAGCAACAGAGTGGTATGCACAATAGTAATGGTCGAAGTTATGTCATAAAGACTATATCCATGCATAGCGGTATGTAAAATGGATTTTTTTTAGCTTTTTATGCACTCTACAAACCATTTTTATGGGAATGCGGGACAAGAAGCAATACTGTTTTTCAAGGAATAAGAACCCATTTTCACCTCCATGGGAACTTGAACCAGGGAGGTTGGATTGTACAGCCACTTCCTAACCAAATGAGCTAGGCCACTTCTTCAATTGACTATACATGAGAAAAAATATTCATTATGTCATATGACATGTTAACCACTATGTCCTCCATCTAAAATTATGTCTTTTGATATATTTTCATAACTTCACACCATGTTTACTACTCCCTCCGATCCATATTGATTGTCGTTACCTTAGTACAATGTTGTACTAAGTCAGGGACAATTAACATGGATCGGAGGGAGTATATGCTAAGATTTATGAAGCATGCAATGGATCGGAGGGATGCTTTTGAGTGTGCACTGGATCTGTCACGCTTAAGATCGCTAACAGTATTTGGAGCATGGGAATCATTTTTCATTTCTGATAAGATGAGATTCCTCCGAGTGCTGGATCTTGAAGACACAGAGGGTATAACAGATCATGATCTCCATCAAATTTGTCAGCTTTTTCTTCTGAGCTACCTCTCTCTACGAAGATGTGATTGTATTTTACGGTTACCAAATTCATTGGGTAACCTTAAGTTCCTGCAGACGCTAGATATCAGAGATACAGAAATAATCAGCCTGCCAAGAACAATCGTCAAGCTTCGGAAGTTACAGTACCTGCGTGTGGGTTTCGTGCCAGATATTGAGGATGGGAGAAAAACAAATTGGATTTGTGCAATATGGGAACATGGTTCCTTTTGCTTCCACTTCTGCCTCCAGGTCTTTCAAAGATTGTTTTTCGGCCATACATGCTGCTACTACGTGAACAGGCAGTTGATCCGAGTTTTAAACGCTTGTGTCTATTTTGTACTGTGGGGCCTCGTATGGCTGCTGCTTATCATGGGATTCGGCCAACTGCTTCTTGTAGCGAGCTGCTCATGGGTACTTATGAAAGATGGATTTGATGGGCTGCCTATCTTCTTTTTTAGGCTAACACCTCATGGTGTCAAGTTTCCAAGAGGAATACGGCAACTGAAGGCCCTCCACACATTGGGTGTTGTGAATATTGATGGGGCAGACACCATTCTTGAAGACCTGCAGTATCTTACGGAGCTGCGGAAATTAAGAGTCACAGGTCTCAAGAAGAGCAATTGCGCGAAATTCTTCTCAGCTATTACCGAAATGGAATGTTTAGAATCCTTGTTTGTACGGCCAGAGGGGAATCCAGGTTTAGTCGGCTGCTTTGATGAAGTATCTTCTGCTCCCGAAAATCTTCGGAGCCTCAAGCTATACGGCAACCTGAATAAATTGCCAAAATGGATCGAGGGGCATCAAAACCTTGGAAAGTTGGAGCTACGGAGCACCATGATATGGGAGCACGATGAGGCCATACAATTCCTTGGGAAGCTACCGAACCTGACCAACTTACACCTATTGCAGGACTCATTCAGCAGTATTCGGGTCTCCTTCAGTTTTTCCTCTGGTGCATTCCCGAGTCTGCAGGTGTTGGAACTGAGTCTATGGTCTCAACAACAATGGAAGGACGACATAGGGAAGCTACGAGGGGTGAAGTTTCAAGATGGAGCAGCCCCTAAGCTTGAGGTGCTGCTGTTTTCTGCCCCGCCTTATGAGAGAAACTATGGTTTGTTTACTGGGTTAAAATATCTCACAAGCCTACAAGAATTCATGCTGCACAACAAACGCCATGAGGAGGACGCCTTCGTCGAGGGCTTGCGGAGAACCCAAGTGGACCCATTTTGAAGAGGTACGACTACGACTACCACAAGACTGGTTGGTGGTGAAGGGCGGCCGAAGTGGACACCCAAAAAATTGGGCCCCAAAATCAGTAGGTAAAATGGAGAAGGCATTCCATTTAAATTCTCCGATTCTGCATGTTGGAAAAATCTTCTAGAATTGGAGATGTTTTCTTCGTTGGTAGAAAGCTCCATCTGAAAGATGGCAGTCATGTAAGATTATGGAACCTTTTTTTGTGCACTCATTTCCCTTATCTCTTTGATATCTGTGTTACCTGATAATACTATCCAAAAATTTCTTGAGTTCAAGTCAAAAGAAAAATCCTTGAGTTACATGGCAATATCCTTCCCTAGCCTTTCCCATTGCTACTCCATCAACGGCATCATCCTTCTTTTCCAGGTTAGTTCCACATTGAAAGTACCAAAAAAATTGTGACAATAAATTGAAAATACCAACTTTATAGTACTCCAGCCCCGGCTTTTTCAAAAATAAAACAAAATAACAAAATATAGGACAGAGCAGGCATGATGTGCCCATGCACAACCCTGTATAAAAAACAAAATTAATTACCAAAGAAAAGGGCTAAGAAACAAAAGTAGAGGGTGCTGACCATCATCAACCCCATGTGTTCCTTCCCGAAGAAACCGGTGGGAAGAACAAAGTATGGTGGGTGGTGCAGAAGCAAACCGTCACTCGTTGTGAAGCTTGTCAAGAATTGTGCACCGTCCAAAAGGACGCCTTCGATTATTTGTGTCAACGCCCCTCCTCCAACGCCTCAGATTCCTAATTAAGAAAGATACCAAAAATGCCTAGTGAGCACCCTTCATCAGTGTATGAACAGGGTAGCATTCATTAAATGTAACAGAGTTCAATCAGTTTCTGGTGTACCAGATTGGACTCGTAGCCTGCCGATGACACGCTGCTGACATGTCAGTCGTCAACTGAAACTTGGCTCCTCTCAGATCAACTCGTGCGCAATCTCAAGGCTCGCAACGATGTCTGATATAGCTGGCTGGTCCTCCTCGTGAAATTTCAGGCAGCGTCCTGCAGTCACCCTTCAGCGGCTGCAGCTGGCATGGCGTTGGCTCTGGTACAAGTCGCCTGTGCAGCAACTTCTTAATATCACCGGCCTCGATGATGTGGAGCGCGAAGGATGCCAGATCTGCATTCATCTCCACCTCCCCTTGGAAAATGCCTTATTCCCTGTAAGAACCTCGAACATCATCACGCCCAAGCTATACACGTTGCTTGCCTCTTCGACTTGTGTGGAGGTACTGAAGGTCGATGTACCCAATTGTGCCTCTAACGGTGACATCCAACCATGACACCTCACTCTCCATGCCCCAGATGACCGACAAGCCAAAATCTGAAATATGCGGCACCCAACTGACATCGAAAAGGATGTTACTTGACTTGATGTCACGGTAGATGATCAGAGGGTTGGCATGGTGTGGACTACAATGTACCCTCTCCTTAAACCGGATAGTTTAGTCTATTTTACGTGAAAAAAATTAAAAAGATAACCCGGTCAATTTCATTTCTTATGAGACTGACAAGACAACCTGACCCAAAAACAGTTCAAGAGGAACTCTACCTCCAGGTTTTCAGCCGCAGCCAACTCTGCTTTATGGAATTATGGTTTCACCATACAATACTATAACTCAGCAAAGAAACAAGGAAAAATCAGGCCGAACTGCCAACATCAATCCATGCGCAGTGCATCCTACAGCAGAATTCTAAACTACAGCAACATATAGGTATTTGGACATCATCATTTTTCTTTCCTGAAGAAACTGCTTGCACGGAGAGGAAGAAAGACCATCAGCCGTTCTCCAACCTCTGCACCAGTGGCCCCAGCCACGACTTCGATGCAACATTTCACTCACATCTATTTCCAAATAAATTAAACATAGGTTTGGCTATTTCGGATTGGATCAGCATCACAGTGTACAAATGGATCCAGGCCCCAAAATTCCGGGGAAAATAATTCCGACCACCGAACTAGAGAGATAATCAAATACTCAATCAACAAATCCAGGTCCTCTGTTCCTAAATATAAGTCTGTATGTAATCCGTGTTGAAATCTCTAAAATGACTTATATTTAGGAACGGAGGGAGTAGTTCAAAATCAAAAGTACCAACTTTATACCAGATCTAGTCTTATTTTTATCTAAAATCCTAACTTTCCAAAATAAAAGAGAGATAACAAAGCTACCACTTTCAGGAATGAATGGCTTTGAAAGAGAAGCTACACGAATAAAGTAGGGTACTGTACCCATGCACAGCCCCAGGGTAAAAAAGAGAAACAAGATATATTACAAGAAGAAAGTGCTGAAAAAACAGAGTCAGTGCTTACCATCAACCCCATGTTCCTTTCCTAAGAAGCCACTAGGAAAATCTAAGTAGGGTTGGTTGTGAAGAAGCAAACTATAGTGGGATCCATCCCGTCATAAACCACCCGCGCTAACAAGCGCCCGTAGATTTACCAAAAGTGGGCATTACCTATGTGCAGTAACGGGATGCTCATCGGGTGATTGAAGCACATGACGGTCACAAGTGACCCGATGTAGGGTGTAATGCACTGTTCCAAAGGACGCCTTCAAAGATCGGTGTCAACGCCCCTCCTCCAACACCTCAGGTGGTGTATGAACATGATTCAATGCATTAACGTGAATAGAAATCAGTTTGTGGTGTACCGGATCGGACCGGGAGCCTGCTGATGACATGTGGTGAGTAACTCATCAACTGAAGCTAGCTCGTCTCTGGTGATTATCAATTTGTATGCCATCTCAGTTAAGCTTCATGCACTAGTCAATGCAACCAAAAGTCCAAACTGATGGAAAGGGTTAGTGCAATCCACATATACTGCAACACCCCCTTTCACGTGTGACGGGGAAGACAAGTCAACACATCTAACCGGAAGAGAGCGACGGCACGCGAAACTCACGTATGACTCAAGAGGCCTCTACGTGGACATAAAGGAGGGCTACCATCAAGTTTTAATAAAATGCGAAGCCAGGACATGAACTCAAGACATTAGCTCTGATACCATGTTAAGCTTCATGCACTAGCTAACGCAACCAAAAGTCCGAACTGATGGAAAGGGCTAGTGCAATCCACATATACGGTAACAATCTTGAGGTTGGCAACCATGTCTAATATAGCCGGCTGGTCCATCATGTCCAACTTTAATAAAAAATATCGACATTCGAAAATAAAATGAGAATATATAGGACAGGGTCTACACTACGAATGGCTTTATTTATTTATTTTTGCAGGGATACACTATGAATGTCTTTGAAAGAGAATCTAATTCCTCTCTCTCAGTTTACAAGGCGTGCGCGTACCTCTAAGTCGTTAATTTGACCAACCTAATAGAAGTCATATATTACAAAAAACATACCATTATAAACTTCAGATGTTCTAGTTTCAAACGGTATAATTTTTGTGTTATATAGTTTATATTACGGTAATAAAATTGGCAACCTAGGTATACGCACAGGACTTGTAAACTGAAACGGAGGGAGTACACAAAGTGGGACTACTGTGACCATGTGCAACTCAAGGCTAAAAAAGCAAAGTGGGGTGGTGACCATCAAGCGGGTGTGTTCCTTTCCTAATAAACTGCTGGGGAAAACATAGTAGGGTTGGTGGTGAGGTAGCAAACTGAAACTACACTGGGGGGCCATCCTAGGCTCTTCCTAAACTGCCAGCAACAACAAGCGTTATAATGCACCTTCATCAGTGTATTAAGAGAACCACCTTCCGAGGACGCCTTCAACGATTGTTGTCAACGCCCCTCCTCCAAGTCCAACACCTCAGATTCCTAATTAAGAGATCACAAAGTGAGTAGTGAGCCCCCATCATCAGTGTATGAACATGGTTGAATTTATGTGAACAGAGTTCAACTATTAGTTTGTAGTGTACCAGCTCGGAATGGTAGCCTGCCGATGACAAGCTCCTGGAGTGTGGTGAGTCCAATGGGAGGTCAATTTGTTCGACGAAGGGCCACAAACATGGCTCGTCAACTGAACCGTGCTCGTCTCTGCAGATTAACTCATACGCCATCTCGAGGTTGGCAACAATGTCTGATATGGCCGGCCGGTCCTTCGCATCCAACTTCCCGCAGCACCATGCAATCTGCGCCACACGTTTCATCGCCTGCAGCTGCCAAGGCGTTGGCTCCGGTACAGGTCGCCTGTCCAACAACTCCTCAATATTACCGACTTCAATGATGGGGAGTGCGAAGTCTGTCAAAGGTCCACCTGTCCCATCATCCTTCAATTGAGAATATGCACTTTTCCCTGTCAGAACCTCGAGCATCACCACGCCCAGGCTGTACACGTCGCTCGCCGGCTTCAGACGACAATACATGATGCACTCAGGGGCTATGTACCCAAATGTGCCTATAGCTGGGACCTCCATCCCCTCCTCCTGAGTTGCCATGTCCCATACAACCGAGGAGCCAAAGTCTGACAAACGAGGCACCCAACTGGCGTCAAAAAGGATGTTAGCTGACTTGATGTCCCGGTGGATGATCGGCGGGTTGGCATGACAGTGTAAGTGCTCGATGGCGTGTGACACGCCAAGGAGCACATTGATGCGCATCTTCCAGGACACCGTCACTGGCGACAGCATGGAGGAGCCGTCATCAGGACGCAGGAGGTCCTGGAGCGTGCCATTCTCCATGTACTCGTAGACGATCAGCCTCTCTGGCTTTTCAGGATCTTCCGGCTCCTTTCTCCATCTGGTCAGTAGGCTCTTTTTTATCTTTTGTCGGGTGGTTAGCGGGTGCTTGTCCTTGCTCACACTTACACACGATCCAAGGAGGCAGATGATGTGTTTGTGTCGGAGCCGTGATAGAATGCCGAGCTCTGTGCTAAAGACCTCTACGGAGTACTCATCATGGTTACAGAAGTGCTTGATGGCCACCTCTTGCCCATCGTAAAGCCTTCCCCTGTACACCCTTGCAAAGCAGCCATAACCGATCTTGGTGTCAATGGCAAAGTTATTAGTGGCGGCCACGATCTCTGCCAACGTAAATTCCTGGGTTCCATGTGGTAGTACATCCTGAGCCATCACAAAAGATTCCTGAAAAGAGACCACAAATGAGGAGTGAGTACTTGTCAATTTCTGTATCATCTTCTCAATTTCAATTTGTATTTATTGTACATACCTGCAGCTGGGACGACTGTGGAAGTGGATGCGACCGTTCATCTCTGGTGGAGCCATCCTGAACAAGTACGTTGTAGATTCGTTCGAGGCGACGTGTTATGCCGATGTGGCTGATCACGGGGAAGAGGATTCGATCTTGCTCTGCACCTCCCTGAACCTCTCGGCCGTCCTGCCAGCCATGACAAACTGGTACGCCGTACTCCTCCCCTGGCAGGACAAGACGAGCTCGTGGGCGCTCCGAAGAGTATCCCCAATGCCGGCCAGCGGCTGCGCCGCCTCTGGCTCCTGCACGTGTGGTAATAGCTGCGCAATCATGAGGACCCGACGCGCAAGCTGCTCGCACTCGGACCTGTTCTTCCTGGCCGTCATCGCAGACTGCATGATCATGGAGATGAGCCCGCCGATGTCTGCGCCTACCAGCTGCGCCACGGTCGCGGCCTGACCTAGCCCAGTCCACAGAGCCATCGCAGGCACCTAGTAATTAGCTTACCTGCACACAAAGGCGAGACTCGGAACGATGGCTACCACTGAGATAGTACACCCTATAGAGAGTGAGTTTCCGCGTTGAAACCGCTTTGTTGTTGTCGTGTGCAGGGATGAAGACCTACGGGAAACTCCCCGGAAGGTGAAGGGGACGCGCTTGAGTTTGATGACCGCTTATCATGAACTCGTAGAAACTCAAAGAATGTCAATTTCACTGTGGTTGCGTTTCAACGAAATGGTACCCGGGGAGCCTATATTTTTCTAGAAAACACGCTTTGAACGTTCGGGATGAAACCTGAAAAGGAGTAAGGATTAAGCAAGATGACTAACCTGACGGAAGATCTGAAGGAAGATCAATACAGTTGTTTGCTCTTTGGCGATATGGATCGATCACATACAGCAGCAGCAGCAGCAGCAACCTGGACAGGCAGGTAGGCGCCTCCTATTGCTGAGCAAGCAACATCGTCCAAACCCGTGCCAATAAAACATGCTCCAGTCCACACCTTGCCAATAAGAAACGGGCTCTACATGATCGGTGTGGAGGACGCCAGTGATGCCGACGTCTTGCCAATCGAGCAACGCTTTAGTAAAATATGGTTGAACAGAAGAAAAAAGAGGTGACCATCTGAATCGGTCAATGTAATACATGCCTCCACCAAATATTATTTTTTAAAGGAGGATAACCTTCGGCCTCTACATCGAGCGATGCACAAATCCATCTTTATTGTATTATTCAAAGAGTTTGACAAAATAAATACACATAAAGTTAAAAAAAATACATAAAACAACCCAAAGCTACCTTCGTGGTGATTAATGTCGCCACACCTATTAGTTTGATGATGATGTGCCGTGACCATGCATCAGCACACACCATCTCATCCGGTGTGCCCTCACCTGCACGCGCCCATTGCCACACTTCCTCCGTCGTGATCGAGCCGCCGCCACGCCACACCGCCAAGACTCATCGTTGTCGATGCGGTAGATGTCACACCGCTCCACCTTGATCACGATGTCGTGCAAAGTCGAATCCCGAGAAACCACCCAGGGAAACACAAACTGCAAGATGGTTCCCTCATGAGGGGAAGCGATGCGAGATCGACGCCATCGTCCGACCTTGAACTGCAAGGTCTAGGCCTTGACCTGAAGATGTGACCTGAGAGTTGAGGAGGTCGAAGAGCTCCACGACAAACCCCACGAGGGGAGCGACGTCCGTAGACGTTGCACCATCGACTTTTGCCCGGAGAAAATCTACCTCCGCACCCCCACACCGCCGAGTGAATGCAAGAAGACCCGCAAGTGTCGCCGGCTTGCAAACCCACCGGTGCAAACACTTCCTGAGCGGTGAGGCTGCCGCCACCATGCAAGAACCACCGACCTCACCACTGGCAAAAGCCGAAGGGCCAGATCGGGTTAGATATGACTCCTTAGGATGACATCGCGAATGTCGCAGCATCCAGCGCAACCGGCGAACAGGGCCAGGCAGCCACCGCGCGCCGGGCGGAGTTGCCGCAGACGAGCCACTCTTCGCCATGGGCCAACACCGCCACCATCTCCACCCGGACGCACACATGACAAACGCCGCAACCACACCCAGAGCCGTGGCGGAGGGATACCCTGCAACCGCCATCCTCCCCCTTCCAGGCTTTGCCCGACGGTGATCCGGCCGCGAGACAGGGAGAGGATGACGGGGTCCTAACCCTTGATGGTTTCAGGAGAGAGAGAGGGGTTTGGGGAGCAATCACTCCATCATTGATGATCTAAACAAAAAAGTTTTCTTTTATGTAACAAAAGAAGATGAGAGAGTCAAAAGAAAGAACGAGGTTACTTACACTAACCTGGAGAACGTTGGAACGACACGATGATGTTGTTCCTCTTCGCCGATTTGGATCCCATCCAGCAGTGGCCACCGGTGGCCCGTGGCCGGCCAGGTAATCAGTATATATACGTCTCAAATAAAAAGTATACGTTTCGTTGATTGCACGAGAGAAATAAAATACTCCCTCCGTTCACTTTTATAAATCGTTTCAGACAAATGAAATTGAGCTATTTTGCACATTGTCTAAAATATCTACGACGCCTTCTAAAAATGAACAGAGGGAGTAAATTATATTGATAAACAGATAACGTTAGATGACTCCAGTCTCGGAACTTATAAAATTGGCTGTGTTGAAGGACCCCTTGTGATTCTCGGCATCTCTAATCAATAAGACCATCACTATGTTGGAATAATCCAAACATATCATAGGTTGATTAGTTTAGGAAATCTAGGTTCAATCGGTTTGTACTTTCCTAGTACTAAGTTGAGTCCGGTTAGGACTTGTGCCTAGCCATCGAGCTGTTTTGGTAGGAGTCTGTACTAGGATTAGGAGTGTATGGCTGAGTCCGGTTTGGACTCAATATAGGTCCGTGTAGGTTAGGTTGGCTCATGTGTATATATACATGAGTAGGTCGTCTAAGGTTTGTAACAACGTGAAGAAACATAGAGAGAAAACAAGAAAAGCAATAAAGAGGAATTAAAGGGTACGAGACGTACCCTCGGCTATCAGGTGTTCGTGCAGTTTGATGTGATCGATCCTGTGGAAGAATTTTCAACAATTGGTATCAGAGCAAGGTCAAGGTGAAGCTGCGCTTGCCCCGGGGTGGCGACCTACTAGCGCCTCGGGGCGGGCAATACAGTCGCTGGTGCAGCGATGAGGAGCGGGCGATACAGTCGCTGGTGTAGCGACAACGAGGAGCGGGCAATTCAGTCGTTGGTGTAGCGATGAGGAGGGCGGTATAGTCGCCGCGTGTTGCAGCGACGTGGCAGATCGAGCGGTAGTCGTTCGGTGGAGCGACGAAGAGAAGGCGTTGGTGATCGTTGATGGTTATGGAGGTGCCGAAGTTGGGACACAGAGGAAATCATCGAGATCATCGTTGGAGGGTGCAAGGTGGAGATGGCGAAGTTGCGAGCCGTCATCAAGGTGTGCACATGAGTTCTTGTAAGGTGCGTCCAAGAGCTCAGGTGTGTGAATCTTCTGCTACAGTTGAGATGCGTCACTGGCGGAGGAGAATTGCAAGCGAGAGCGGGTGGAAAAAGGAATGCATGCCTTGCGTTTCCGTTCGTGGTCGCGGAGTTCCAGCGAGTTCATATACGGTGGAGATGAGTTGCACGTATATGGCGAGTTGTGTTGCCGCTGGACAGGAGGTGTTGTTCGATAAGATGTGGCATCAGCGACAATGACAAGATGTGAAGGTGTGACGGGTGAAAAGATGTGTCTCTCCGTGTGCAAGTAGTCGACGAGAAGATGAAGATCAACGTGAAGATGGACGCACACCAGTTAAGTCGAGTTCCTGCATGAGACTATGTGTTTAGTCTGCATGTAGCACGCTAAGTTGCGGCAGCGTGGCTGGTAGTCCTGATAATCGTTGGTTCCAGTCTAGAAGTCGACATGAAAGGATTGAATGGTGATGAAGTGGTGGCCATCGTTGTAAGAAGAGAGAAGTTACGGTCCGATAAGTTGCGTCACCGGAAGCAATCGGCAGGACAAGATGAAGAGGCGATCGTCTGCGTATCTCGTCGAGTAAAAAGTCGGATGTTTGGATTAGGGGGTGAATGTTGGAATAATCCAAACATATCATAGGTTGATTAGTTTAGGAAATCTAGGTTCAATCGGTTTGTACTTTCCTAGTACTAAGTTGAGTCCGGTTAGGACTTGTGCCTAGCCATCGAGCTGTTTTGGTAGGAGTCTGTACTAGGATTAGGAGTGTATGGCTGAGTCCGGTTTGGACTCAATATAGGTCCGTGTAGGTTAGGTTGGCTCATGTGTATATATACATGAGTAGGTCGTCTATGGTTTGTAACAACGTGAGAAAACACAGAGAGAAAACAAGAAAAGCAATAAAGAGGAATTAAAGGGTACGAGACGTACCCTCGGATATCAGTTTTTCTTTTGTACACGTGTGTTCGTGCAGTTTGATGTGATCGATCCTGTGGGAGAATTTCCAACACACTAATCGAATATACAGTTCATACTTCATAGCAGCCAAAAAAAAGCAAGTATCAATCAGCCGTTCGCGTCTATCTCTTGTGTAGACTTTCTGCAGTAGGTGGCGTATATCTCCGGTGTATGCTCCGTCAACTGAAATAGCGCGTACAACGTCAAAGGGTCCTAATTTTTCCTCCTATACCAATACTTTCATACTGTAGAAAAGATCATGCTCCGGATCTCCTGCTGGATCTCATAGCGGCGCTCCGACATCAACATGGCGTAGTAGGTGATCTTGCTCCGGATCATGGCGGAGTGCCGGAGCGTGGGCGGAGCGTCCGATCGTGGGCAGAGTGCCGGAGCGGGAGAGGGAGGAGGTGGATGTGCTCGGACTGGCGGCGGGGAGAGGGGGGAGGGGGATGGGTTAGGGTTACGGGACATCGTCCGGCTTAAATAGGCAGGTTTGGTCTCGGACGGCGAGCTAGAGCGGCGCCACACGGCGCTCACACTGCGACGATGGACGCGGCGTCCGTCGGGCCGCCGTGTTTCCGGGCGTTTCCGCGTGGGACCCCGCCATTAGACGACTTGGCCGGCGTGCCCGGGCGCCCCCACATCCGCCCCATGTTTGGGCTGGATATGGGGGGTGCCGGTCAGCGCGGACGATTGAGCTCCGTTTAAGGCGCCCGTCTGGGTCAAAAAAGTGACCGGACAGTGACCAAGCGGCCCACCCAGGCGTATGAGGCGGGTTTGAGAGGTCCGGCTGTAGATGCCCCAATGCTCACATTTTCCTGGATTTATTTCAGGTATTCCGACAATGTGCGTTAAGTGAGAGGAGACGGTCGCGTCGAATATGAACGCATCTTTGACGACTTCGTCGATCCTAAAATAATGTGCTAGCTCAATCTTTCAATGATGCTCGTAAAAGTAAGGTGTGCGTGCGTTCACAGAGATGGGTATATGAGCTGCTGATAAGACACAAATCAAGTGGGCATGTGCGACTTGAACAAACCCGAATATAATAAATTGCTCCTAATTAACCACTTACCTAGTTACAGAACGTACTGAATGCAAATTTGCTTATGTGACAGGTAGTTAATAAGGAGAGATGTCTGGTAACATAATATGTCACAGTAAACATAACGCATCACAAGGTAAAATGAGTATACATCTTAATAAATAAAAATTGACATGATACGATATATATGTTACTATCCACTATAAAAATGATAATATAACTAGTCTAGAGAGAAGCTCGAACGCACGTTGTGAATATATAACAGAGAAACATTACCGCTGGTCAGTGACCAAGGTAGAGAACGTCCTTTGCATGGCTACCGGGGACGGTGAGAACTGCTATATACGGTGTCAACTCTATAACCCTCCGTCTATTTGGCAAAAAGGAAAACTCCATAACCCCAATTTTTATCCAAATGAACATCGGCCTTCTACTTGTATTATGCCCTGGTGTCTGGTGGGCACCAGGTGATGGGCCCCCTCCAGTAGTTCTTTCCTCCAATATTTATTAAGTATTTTAAAATAATCTTCGTAAAATTTCAGCTCATTTGGAGATAGGCCGAATAGGTATCTCTGAATTAGTTTTTTAGGTCCAAAATTTCAGCTGCTGGTATTCTCCCTCTTTGTGTAAACCTTGCATATTATGAGAGAAAGACATTAGAATTACTTCATAAAGAATTATTATGCATAAAAATGTTATAAATAACAGTAGGAAAACATGATGCAAAATAGACATATCACCACGCCATCCACCTGCGGCTCGGACCGTGGGACGGTCCAGCGAGCGGCCGCCTGCACGCCTGACGCTGACCAGCAGAACTCTCCCCTGCCGGTCACGCGCCGGCTGTCTACCATATCAGCGACAGGGCCCGCGACAGCTGCTGCTACGCCTTCGCCTGGTTCTTCCAGGAGCACAGGCGCGTCCAACCAACCGCCGCGGGCGCCGCGCGTCGAAGCGGCGGGAGCTGCACCGGATCCTGTAGCAGGATCTTCTGTGGACGAGACAAGCACTCCATGAGCTGGGCTGCCTCCTTCCACACGTGTGGGCACACGGTTACAAATAGGAAAACTGCAGCCTATTAATTACAAAAGAATTTTGAAATTTGGATTAACTTGTTCTACAGGAGAACCACACTCTGTTGAAGAGGCATTGGGGGATGCTAAATGGCACAAGGCCATGGAGGAAGAATACATGGCTTTGAAGAAAAACAAGACTTGGCACCTGGTTCCACGTGGTCAAGGTAAACTTTTGATAGACTGCAAACGGGTTTATAAAATAAAAAAGAAGGCAGATGGATCTATTGATCGCTATAAAGCTAGGTTAGTAGAAAAAGGCTTTAAGCAGAGGTATGGTATTGACTATGAGGATACATTTAGCCCAGTTGTTAAAGCTGCTACTATCAGATTGGTTTTGTCTATTGTTGTGTCTAGGAGATGGAGCCTAAGGCAGTTGGATGTACAGAATGCATTTTTACACAACGTTTTGGAGGAGGACGTTTACATGAAACAACCACCTAGGTTTGAAAACAAGGATGCACCTTTTGATGTGTGCAAACTTGATAAGGCTCTATATGGTCTGAAGCAGGCCCCAAGCGCCTGATATTCTCGTATGAGCATGGAATTGCAGGATATTGGTTTTGTTCCCTGCAAGTCTGACACCTCATTGTTTATTTTCAACAATTCCAATGTAACAATGTACATGCTCATATATGTTGATGATATCATTGTTACTAGTTCATCTGATGAAGCAAAGATGATATAGGTTAGTAGAATTTGCCTTGAAGGACTTAGGAGACCTGAATTTCTTCTTGGGTGTTGAAGTCACGAAACGCAAAGATGATATAGTCTTATCTCAAGAAAAATATGCAACTGATCTTTTGAAAAGAGTTGGGATGCCGGATTGCAAGCCTTCGCCAACTCCATTGCCTAGCTTGGAAAAACTATCTTTGCATGAACGTGAGCCATAAGTCTGGAAGACAGCACTCAGTACAGAAGTATGATTGGTGCACTCCAGTATCTCACCCTTACTAGACCAGATTTATGCTTTGCTGTGAACAAAGTGTGTCAGTTTCTGCATGCACTGACCACCTTGCACTGGACTGCTGCTAAACGTATTCTGAGATATGTAAAGTATGCATTAAAGGTTGGACTAATATTCAGCAGGTCCCAGTCCACTCTTGTCAGTGCATTTACTGATGCTGACTGGGCTGGAAGTATAGATGACAAAAGGTCCATGGGTGGCTTTCCTATATTCTTTGGTCCTAAGTTAGCATCATGGTGTGCTAAGAAACAGACAACTGTCTCCAAGTCTAGTACAGAGGCTGTGTACAAGGCTTTGGCAAATGCTACTACAGAAATTATCCGGCTTCAGTCCATGTTGAAGGAACTTGGAGTGACACAAGTGCAAGCTCCTTGTTTATGATGTGATAATCTTAGTGCTACTTATCTTTCTACCAATCCAGTCTTTCATGCCAGAACAAAATATATTGAGATAGATTTTCACTTTACAAGAGAATGTGTTGCTAACAAACAGGTGGATGTCCGTTTCATTCATTCCGGAGATCAGATTGCAAATGGCTTCACGAAGGTCTTGCCACACAAAGCTTTGAGAAATTCAGGCGTAATCTCAACTTGGTCAAGTTTTGATATCTCATGTGGCCCTAGGCACACATATATTTGTTAGTTGGAGTTCTAGTTAGACTAGAGATAGTTCAGTATCTACTTAAACTACTTCCTCTCTATCTCCTAATCCCTTTTACTTCAAGACATGTATGCGATCATGGGATATGCCCCATCTCTATCAATAAATACCACGCGGCCCTCACGAGAGGGTAGATAGCTTCCCATCGTTTTCTACAAAAGGTGCTCACAGAAGGTGTGTGTGCGTGCATTCACAGGGATGGGTGTATGTGCATATGTATGAGCGGTGCATCTGTACTATTAGAATAAACACAAATCAAGTGGGCACGTGCGACTTGAATAAACCCGAATTTAATAAATTGCTCCTAATTAACCACTACGCAACAGTATAGTTGGCTTCCCTATATATGGCTAACCGTAGTGGGAGTAACTTAACTAGTTACAGGACGTACTTAATGCAAATTTGTTTATGTGATAGGTAGTTAATGAGGAAAGATGCTTCTGATAATATAATATGTTACAATAAACATAACGCATCACAAGGCAAAATGAGTATACATCTTAATAAATAAAAAAGTACATGATACTACACATATGTTACTATCATTATGTGAAGGTAATAATATAACTAGCCTAGAGAGAAGCTCGAACGCGGGTTCTGAATATATAACAGAGAAACAACACCGCTGGTCAGTGACCATGAAGGTAGAGAACGTCCTTCGCATGGCTACGGGCGAAGGCAAGAACAGCTATATACGGCGTCAACTCTATAACCCCATATTTGGCGAAAAAGAAAACTCCATCACCCCAATTTTTATCCAAATGAACATCGGCCTTCTAGTTGTATTATACGAGAACATGTCTATCAGTTTGCTCACGCAAATCGAGCCATCACATGGCCGGCCAGCCACGACGACGTCGTTACCTCCACCAATGGAACAAATCACGAGTCACAAGGGACGTAGACAGGCTCCGGGCTGCCCCGAACATGGAGAGAAAATTATTCGTGAACAGTGGCTACAGTAGCTACTGCAATATATTCAAACATGCATGGTCTTGGAGGGCCGAACATGCATTCCAGTTCATGATTCTCATTACCAACACGATCGGAGATGCATTATTTCAGATTTCCAGCTAGCCCGAACATGCATCATGATCCTCATCGATTCTGTCGAACATGCACAAACACGCGCATCACGACGCAGGCAAGCCCAAGCTTTGGCCGTAGAAACACAAGTCGAACGGGCACGTGTGACGATTCACCCGTGATTGCATACCAGTTGCCCTCTGAACAGGCCCAAAATTATTTAATTGCTCATAATTAACCAGTACGCAACAGTGTAACTGGCTTACCTCTATATAAAGAAGAGCCGGCGATCAACAGAGAAACACCACCGGCGATCAACGACAATGAAGGTAGAGGACGTCCTCCACATGGCTACCGGCGACGGAGAGAATAGCTACGCCGCCAACTCCAGGATCCCAGTTTGTATCCAACCTAGCATCCCTCACTTCTTTCTTTCTTTCTTTCTTTCTTTCTTTCTTTCTTTCATGTAATCAAGCTGTGCGTAGCACCTCTTTATACATGCTTTTCGCAGATGAAGGCCATGCTGAAGAACAGGCCATTGCTTCAAAGGACCGTAGAAGAGGTATACACCTCGCTCTCCCCTGCGAGCACCATGGTCGTTGCTGACCTCGGCTGTTCATCGGGCCCGAATGCGCTATTCATCGTCGCCGAGGTTACTGGCATGATCTCTGACTACAACCAGAACACAAACGAACAACACGGCGTGGAGCTGCAGTTTCTCCTGAATGACTTGCCCAAGAACGATTTCAACCTCATCTTCCAGTCGCTTGATCAGTTCCACACTGTCACTAGGAAAGGGGAGGGCGATGAGGCGGCGACGCCACCGTACTATGTCGTCGGGCTACCTGGATCTTTCTACAACAGGCTTTGTCCTAGCAAGACCGTCCATCTTTTCCACTCGTCCTACAGCCTCCATTGGCTCTCCAAGGTACACGCATGATTGCACACTTGTCATACTAGATTATGTTCCAGCCGAAACTAAATATCAGATTGCAACACAACAGTACTCATCCACATTTGATCATACACTTTTGTTCAAGCATCATCCCGTGTTTATCATTCCACTTTTATCGCTACGAGAAAGCATAGCAAAGGTTATCTATAATACCATAAAAAAGAAGGGACCTAGCTTAGTTAACAGGGCCATACTTTTAAACTTCCAAAAGTATGGAATAAGAGGCACTGGTGGAAAAAAGGCCTTTGGTCGCGGTTGGCAACGGCCATTAGTCGCGGTTGCGCAACCGCGACTAATTAAGCGCGACAAAAGCCCCCCCCTTTAGTCGCGGTTGCTTACGAACCGCGACTAAAGGCCCGTCCACGTGGGCGCCAGGCGGCCGTCGTGGCGGAGGACCTTTAGTCGCGGTTCTTCTGGCCAACCGCGACTAAAGGACACCCGCAGGTTTAGGGTTTTA
>NC_057797.1:14796330-14796598 GCF_018294505.1 Triticum aestivum
CACTGGTGGAAAAAAGGCCTTTAGTCGCGGTTGGCAACGGCCATTAGTCGCGGTTGCGCAACCGCGACTAATTAAGCGCGACTAAAGCCCCCCCCCCCTTTAGTCGCGGTTGCTTACGAACCGCGACTAACGGCCCGTCCACGTGGGCGCCAGGCGGCCGTCGTGGCGGAGGACCTTTAGTCGCGGTTCTTCTGGCCAACCGCGACTAAAGGACACCCGCAGGTTTAGGGTTTTAGCCCCTCCCCCTAAACCTCCCCCCCTAAACCTT
>NC_057797.1:14796641-14797631 GCF_018294505.1 Triticum aestivum
TTCTGTTTTCTGTTTTCTGTTTAATTTGTATTGTTTTATTTCTTTTGTGCTTTATTTTAATTTTGAAGGAGTTTCACATATTCTACGGTACTACTACATACATGCATATGAATGTACAATTTCAAACAAATTTGAAATTAGAACCAAAAAGAATTCAAGAGGAATATATATATATATTCAATATCATCGGATGACCATATACAATTTTGACCAAGTTTCCATACATAATTTAACTCATATAAAGTTCTACGTCCTCCTCATAGTGTTCTCCTTTAGGATTGAGGACTTCCCTCCTGAACCATCCAGCTAGTTCCTCTTGAAGTGGTCGGAAGCGAGCTTCTGGACTAAGCATCCACCGGAGGTTATTCCTCTTAGCATTGTTATCACTCGGTGTCCGTTCAGAGGTGTATCTCCGGATCATCTCACAGACAAAGTATCCACATAGATCGGTCTCCGCTGGCTGAATATCCCCATCATTCTTAGCCTTTGGCTTTTTGAAGTCTAGCTCTTTTTTAAATTCACCGACCTTTGTATCTACGAACCGTCTCCAAACCCTACGAGGCAAAGAAAATTAAATGATCAAGAGAGTTACTTGATATTAGGAAATGAACGAAATAGGCCGATCGATATAGAGCGCAAATGAATGAAAATAATTACTTCTGCAGGGTTTTTCTCATGTCGGCCCAACGCTTTGCATCCATATCCAGAGAGTCGTGGACGATACATTCTGAGGTGTCAACTTTAATTACTAGCAGAATCCAGTGGTACCTGCGGACACGATACATGCACAGTACGTCATGCATAACTCATCGATTAGCCGACCACATACCATGCATGGAGTAAACAAAAGAGAATGTGCTCAAGACAGAAACACTCACCCAAACTGGTAAGGAAATAGAATATCACTTTTGAGTTCCTGCTTTGTAAGAAACCGCCACAGGTCATCCTCCACGTCGGCGGGGTGATGCTTTAACACATGTCCATTAACGA
>NC_057797.1:14801906-14803971 GCF_018294505.1 Triticum aestivum
TTTTGTTTTTTTCTTCTGTTTTTTCTTCTGTTTTTCCTTTTTTCTTCTGTTTTTTTCTTAGGTTTTTTTCTTCCTTTTTCCTTCTTTCTTCTTCTTCTATGATAATTATTTTTGCTATTAAAATGTTCAAAATACAAATAATATATCAAAAAAATCAGAAAAATAAAACTAATTCATTTTAAAATCTTAAAAATACAATTATACATCATTCAGTTCATCGACCAAATACAAAGTTTGGTACCATTATACATTATTACACATCAATTCTTCCCTTGGACGTCCCTGCTTGCTTACGGTTGTGCCGTATCCATGGAGCATCCTCATCATTTAACTTAATGCTTGGGTCGGTGTTCACTTTGAAGGGCGGAATTTCACCAAACATATTATAATCTTCTGACATGTCTGTCTTGTCCTCCACTCCCACGATGTTTCTTTTCCCTGAAAGAACAATGTGGCGCTTTGGATCATCGCATGATGTACTGATCGTTTTCTTATCTTTCCGTTTCCTCGGTTTGCTACTCATGTCCTTCAAATAAAAAACCTGAGCGACATCTTTGGCAAGGACGAATGGTTCGTCAAGGTAACCAAGATTGTTGAAATCCACCATTGTCATTCCGTATTGCTCGTCCACCTTTACCCCACCTCCTGTTAGCTTGAACCATTTGCACCGAAACAAAGGGACCTTAAAGGAGGGTCCATAGTCAAGTTCCCATATCTCCTCTATGTAACCATAATATGTGACCTTTTGCCCATTCTCGGTTACTGCATCAAAGCGGACACCACTGTTTTGGTTGGTGCTCTTTTTATCTTGGGCGATGGTGTAAAATGTATTCCCATTTATCTCGTACCCGTGGAAAGTCGTTATAGTCGAAGATGGTTTCTTTGCCAACATGTACAGCTGATCTCCAACATCATTGTCATTCATGAAATGTTTTCGCAACCAACTGCCGAAAGTCTCCATGTGGGCCTTTCTAATCCAGGATTCAGGCTTCCCCGGGTTGTCCGAGCGTAAAATATTCTTGTATTGCTCGAAGTACGGAGCCACCAAGCTGGAATTTTGCATGACTGTGTGGTGTGCTTCAGTCATAGAATGACCGTCCATACATATCGTGGTATCCCTTCCGATCTTGCCTTTTCCACTTAGTCTCCCCTCGTGCCGCGATTGAGGAATACCAATCGGCTTAAGGTCAGGAACATAGTCAATACAGAACTCAATTACCTCCTCATTTCCATAGCCCTTGACGATGCTTCCTTCTGGCCTAGCACGGTTACGAACATATTTCTTTAATACTCCCATGAACCTCTCAAAGGGGAACATATTGTGTAGAAATACAGGACCGAGAATGGAAATCTCTTCGACTAGGTGGACCAGGAGGTGCGTCATAATATCGAAGAAGGATGGTGGGAACACCAACTCGAAACTGACAAGGCATTGGACCACATCGTTCTGTAACCGTGGTAGATCTTCTGGATTGATTACCTTCTGAGAGATTGCATTAAGGAATGCACATAGCTTCACAATGGCTACTCGAACATTTTCCGGTAGGAGACCCCTCAAAGCAATCGGAAGCAATTGCGTCATAATCACGTGGCAGTCGTGAGACTTCAGGTTTTGGAACTTTTTCTCCGGAATGTTTATTATTCCCTTTATATTCGACGAGAAGCCAGACGGGACCTTCATACTGCTCAGGCATTCAAAAAAAATGACCTTCTCTTCTTTGGTAAGAGCGTAGCTGGCACGACCTTGAAACCATTCCGGATGCCGGTCATCTGGGTCTTTCAAAAGTTGCTGGTCCTGCCGTGCTTCCTTTGTATCATTTGTCTTCCCATACACGCCCAAGAAGCTTAGCAGGTTCACGCAAACATTCTTCGTAACATGCATCACGTCGATTGCAGAGCGGACCTCTAGGACTTTCCAATATTCTAGCTCCCAAAATATAGATTTCTTCTTCCACATGGGTGCGTGCCCGTCAACTCCCCGCGGAACTGATTGTCCGCCAGGACCCTTTCCAAAGATGACTTTCAAATCCTTGACCATATCAAATATCTCAGCACCAGTACGTTC
>NC_057797.1:14809496-14845522 GCF_018294505.1 Triticum aestivum
CAAATGGCTAAGTGTTGGCTGCTGGATGGGTATATATAGGGGAGGGGCTTTAGTCGCGGTTGGCCTGGCAAACCGCGACTAAAGGTGCCCGAAGGCCTTTAGTCGCGGTTGTCCTGGCCAACCGCGACTAAAGCCCCTCCCCTGCACCAGCTGGCCACCGAGCGCCCTGGGCCCAGGCCTTTGGTCGCGGTTCGTCTGCCGAACCGCGACTAAAGACTTCATTAGTCGCGGTTCCTACAGTTCCGCGACTAATGGGGCTGGACGGAAGCCTCTTTTTCTACCAGTGAGGCATGAAAATAATTGACTTGCCAAGTAAGGAATAACTACTGTGGTAATGCGGTTTAATTGGGTTCTACATTAGGAGTCCATCTTATAGTAAGTGAAACTTGTATGGCTTCTTTGGTTCATAGAGAAAGTAGAGGAAAAGTATATAAACAGAAAACTTCCTTTTGGAGTGCTATTCATTCGCTTGGTTCGAAGGAATGGACCTCTTTTATGATCTCTTGCTTGGCAGGACCCCAAAAGTGTAGGAATAGGAAAACACAGGAATATGGTAAGAATAGATGATTGGAAAACACATACATTTTACAAGACACGTTTGGTTCATGGAAATAGGAGAAACACATGTATCCTTACAAACTTGGCTAAACCAATGTCAAACAAAATAAAATAGTATAATTATAATGCTATAGGCTCTAAGGATCTTAGTCTCATACTTTGTGCGTAGGAATTTGAAAAAGAGGTCGACATTGATTTTAAAATTCCAGTGTTTTTCCGTTGAAACATAGACCAAAGACATAATAACATCCTAATTGTACTGTAGTGTGTGGTTTGACTTTGATTAGACTGTGTTTAGTAGGATTCTTGAGTTTTCCCTATTCCTGTGAACTAACACGCAAATTTACAGAATTGATTTATTTCCCAACTCTTAGGCTTGTACCTGCAATTCCATTTTATTCTTGTATTTGTACTATTCCTATGTTGTCCTTCAACCAAATAGGGAACCAAATAGGTTGGTAAAGAATTTTACATACCCATCGATTATTTGGAATCAACAACGCTTTCTAGATGTCTGCAGCTGGAAGAACGGAAAACATTCGGATGTGTGCAACATGTTACACCATCCATGGTGCTTACTCGACGAGCAAAAGTGGCAGCATTGGATTCTGTTATACATGCGCCATGAATGATCGCTTATTTATGCGTGTTCCTCTTTCCCCTCTCTCATCTCTTACATACGAGCCAACTATCATTGCCACCGACACACTAATCCCTTCGAACAACAACTTGGTTAATTCACCATGCTCTAATTAATGTATCAAACCAAGCTTTTTCTACCCCATTGGAGATGGTCTTAGGACATGATTATGTACACGCAAAACATTATGATAATATAGTGATATATATTGTCTCAAATTAGTAAATAGTATTCACACTACTGCAAATTATTATTAGTTTTACGAATGGTAATGTATGTCCCTCATTTTTTACATGTAACAGTATACATGCTCTACGATATTTTTCTGTAGATTGACTAGTCCCACTCTAAAATCTGGTGCTTATAATCATGCACAGTTGTTCCCATTTGATCTCAGGTTCACTAAATAATGTCTCGTTTGATTGTACTAAATGTCCTAGGTGCCCGAGGAACTCTCAAGTGGCAACTATCTAAATGAAGGAAACATCCATATTGGAAAGACTACTCCACATTCAATAGCAAATCTATTCAGAGAACAATTTCAAATTGACTTTGAGTTGTTCCTTACACTGCGCTCAAAAGAATTGATAAGTGGTGGGCGAATGTTTTTGATGCTTCTGGGACGAAAGAGCGAAGAAATGCTAACGCATGGTGAAATTGGCACCATGTGGGATTTGCTTTCTGAATCTCTCCAGTCACTTGTCCTCAAGGTATAGTCGGCATGCCTCTGTTATTTTCAAGTTTAATATTCGGTTACGATTAGACACTAAAATCTTCTAACCATAGATCGTTCCTATTCACCCTAAAATACATAGTAGTAGTTTCGTTCTTGTGGATCTTGATCTCTCGTCGAATTGATACTAAAACCTTTTGGTATTTTGCTTTTCATTAATAACCATATGTAATACAAAAAATGCCTTTAACTTGTGCTGAAATGCATGGCCCGGGAACAATCGCTACGATATTTTATATTTATTTGACATAAATTCTATATCAAGTCTTACTGTTGTTACTGGTCCATTGCAGGGTCGCGTGGAAAAAGGGAAACTTGACTCATTCAACCTGCCACTCTACGCACCATCAGTGGAGGAGGTGAAGGCAGTAGTCAACCGCACAGAGCTCTTCGACATTGAGCATGTGGGGATGGTCGAAGTCAACTGGGACCCTCAAGATGATGATTCCGACGACGAGCACATGGTGCCTGACGCTGCCAGCAGTGGGAGAAACCTCTCCATGACCATCAGATCAGTGTTAGAGCCACTTATTGCTGGCCACTTCGGCGATGGCATTATTGATGAGCTGTTCGAGGTGTATGCCTGCGTCGTTGCAAAACATCTTGAGAAATGGAATGCCAAGTTGCCCAGCATCGTGGTCTCTCTGAAGAAGGCCATGCATTAAAACCTGAACTAGCGACATGTGCACGAACGGTTTATATGCCAATATGTGTGAATAAAGTATATGTTCTACATGTGCTGTAGCTATTACGAGAAGCCCTCATATTTGAATGTATTTCAACTTCTCAACGGAGGATATTAAGCACAAAATACTTAGTAAATGTCCATGTAATATGTTATACTTCTAAAATACATGTGAAGGTCATGTGTGAGGCTGCCCGGTACAATTTCTGGCGGATCACATCATGGATCCCCACATTATTAAGTGAATCTGAATACATGTAGTGTCGGTGGAGACTTCAATATCATTGGACATAATGGTGAAAAGACTTAGAAAATGCATCATTGTCATTTTACTGATTTGGTCAATTCTACTATTCATACTCTTGCTCTAAGGGAGTTCTATATCAGTGGAATCATCTATACATGGACTAAAAAGCAAGCCCATCCTACACTCAAGAAATTAGACAAGATCCTTATGTCTAGTGAGTGGGAGGATTTATTTCCTTTAGTTAATGGGAGAAATGTGGTTAGATGTGTATCTGATCAATCGAGCAGTTTTAGCATGCTCCCTCTTACCCCCTCTTTTCACATGAGAGGTAAGAGTATATAATAAATCTGAGCCGTTGATCTCACTAATTAGTGGTTTGATTAACTCTTACCTTCTTACCTCACATGTAAAAATAGGGGGTAAGAGGGAGCATGTTAAAATTTGCCAGATCATAATGCTCTAATATTACCCTCTGGGAACAATGTCATGACATCACCTAAAATCAATGAATTTGGATTTTAGTTGAGCTAGGTTAAGAATGATGCATTTCTTCTTTTGGGTAGTAAAATTTGGAACAAGCATGTAAGATATAAGGATCCCATTGATATCATTAACATAAAGCTTACAATATTTAGTAATTTTCTTAAAGGTTGGAGTTGCAATAAGTTTGGGCATTCCAAATTCCAAAATGAGGAGAAAAGAGCTCCAAGAGGAGTTGGAATTTCTGGGTAGTATGGATTAACTTGGGCCTGTGTATCCTAAATTGTTTAGTAGGAGGACTACTATTTGTGTGGCGTCCCAGTAGGACCTTGGACCTTATCCTTCCCCGCTACAGTGCTGAGGGGCGATTTCTGAAAGCGCTTGTTCGATCCACCTCGCCGTCGGTGATTCGCCGGTTCCCTCTCCCTCCGGCGGCCGCTGCGGCGGCGGGAGGGTGGGGGGCCCCCGGATCTCGACGTGTATATAGCGTAGGGTCGAGTAGGCTTCCAGCCGGTGGCGTGCAGGAGATGGCGGCGCGGTCGGAGTGGAGTTTTGGGGCGGCGCTCGTCCTCTTCGGTGGTAGGGCTCCATGGAGTTCCGCCGCGGTTCGGCCGCCTTGTCCACGCTCGCAGTTCCTCGGAGCTGCTGTGCGTGCCCTTCCCTCACCGGAGTCCGAGGAGAGGCGGATCCGGATGTTTGAAGAAGCTGAAGGAGTTGATGGTGGTGAGCAAGGCGATGGCGTCGGCGGAGCAGGATGGAGGCTCTCCGGAGCCGAGGTTCGACGACTTCCCGTCCGCAGAGGGTCTTCTCTCGATCCAAGGTTTGAGTGGAGGAGCAGCGGCGGCGCGCCATCGGCATGTCCTGGTCGTCGGCGGCGGCATCGAGATCCAGAAGGGCTTTTTTGTAATTTTCTCTTTGTTCTGGATCGTTCTGTAAGAACCTTGCTCTAATATTATCAGCTCTTTTCCCGCAAAAAAAAGGACTACTATTTGTGTGGAAAACACTTCCTATTTCCAGAATATTGGTAACGGAAACAAGAGATAGTACCCCCCTCTCTCTCTCTCTCTCTCTCTCTCTCTCTCTCTCTCTCTCTCAGCGCGCGTTTATGGTCCCAGGGGCTCTCGGCGGTGGCTATGGGGGCAGTGTTGTGGCCAGCCAAGACGCCCTGTCGTGGCGGCTCAGGGCTTCGCCTCCCAGATCCATTCTGCTGGAAGTGGTGAGCTGATGGTGGCTCGCTCGACTGCAATGTGCAAGAGCGAAGCATCTAGAATTGATCATTAGATCAGCATTGTGTAGCACAGCAACATCTAGAACTGTGTGTTTTTGCATGATAATACGTGTCTTATTTTGAGAATAAACATCAAAACACGTACCTTACTGGACTGAAAAGATACATCTAGAATTTTGCCTGACAAATCCCTCGACTGCAATGCAGGCGGATTCAATACATTAACATTTTATAAATGGCCATGCTTTTTCACGGGAATACATTGTGTTCTAAGATTGCGTGTCGTTTGGGCTATATAACTAAACTTTCCTCCTGCTTTACAAATAAAGCAATAATCTGCGGCAAGCTGACGTGACGCAACGAAAACATAAATAGTCTACTGGGACATCAACACAGAACGCCCAAAAACAACTATAAAACGAAAGTGAAAAAAAAGACCACCAAGTGGCTAGTAGATCAGGAAATCTGCGGCGAAGTGAGACCACATACTTTAGCAGTTATCATGTCCATGTTATGACCAAGTCAGGCGTGATCCCGCTGTCTACAAAGCGGGTATCAATGCTACAAAAATTCAAGGAATCTGAAGATATAGTCAGAAGTCCGTTTATCTGGTTAGCACGGTTTTGAATAAACCTTGTCAGGTCCAGGGCTTCCCAATCGGACCCAAAACCTCACAAACAAAACACCAAAGAAAGCTCGCCGCACGCTCCATGAGAATAAGATGTGTGACCGTGAACACAAACATGAAGCTGAACCTGGATTTCACAGAAAAGAAAATGACAGGATTCTAAAAGAAAATGACAGTAAACAATTAAAACTTGATAATCAGAATTTATGCGATCAACTATGATCTGTGGCAGATTGTGGAAGATCCACCGAGAGAAAAATCAAGAGCCCAAATTTAGACAGTGGTTTAGCATCATAGTAGTTCTGAGTAAGAGTTCATGTACCTATTACTCTTGAGAGTTGCTCACTCTCTACACGGATAGGTTTCGGCTTCGAGTGTTGAAGAGTTGTTGTCTTCACCAAGTCAGATCTTCAGCAACCAAGAGTGAATGTGGTTCGCGAAGATCAACCGAAGGTTTGGAGATCGCTGGCAAGGATCTACCACGACTGAAATCCACTCGAGTCTGATCAGCTCTACGTTGAAGGAGAATAGGGTGAAGAGAGTTTATCTTCCGTGTTAAGTCACAGCCCCTCCAACCAAACGTAGCCATTTGGCAGAAGGGTGAACTGGTCTACCAAATCTCACTGTCGCCATCAAGCACTACTGGTTCATTCTATTCTACTACATTTTCTAAAGCAGATTATATTCGTGCTCTGTTCCGATAGGTTACCTGATCATTTCGTTATGTTGTTATCTACGTGCGTATCTGTGTTCATCCTGTTTCATTCTCATTGCCCATATTCATTCATCACCCATATTCCTCGGTTCACTGGTGAAATCATTCCACAGTATTATCTCTGTGCGCTCTATGTTGTGTCTTGTTCTACTGCATTTGTTTGCATGTTGTATTACTATCATAGTAGTTAAACCTGTCATTTCTCGTGCTGGTACTGTTATTACTTCCTTCATCGAGGAATATGCTTCTGACGAAGAAGATTGAGTTAGTTCATTTCCTTCGCTTTTCTATTCTGCTGCTCTGATTGGGTTAAGGTTCAATACATACGGAAGAAAATTTTTAATCTTTCATTCACCCCCACTGGTCGATATACTCTCGGTCCTAACAATTGATATCAGAGCCAGGTTCTCCTTATCTCTATTTATTAAAGGTCTAACGTCCTTGGAGTTTTGAGTATATCGTATGCAGGTAGATCTTCGCACTCTGAAAGATTTCCTATCTTCGATGGAAATGACTATCTGTACAGGAAGTAACGAATGAGAATCAGAATTCAAGCGATCAACTATGATCTGTGGCAGATTGTGGAAGATGGCTACACCATTCAGCAACCGAACAATCTCAACACCGATGATAAAGCCAATCTGCAGTTGGATGCTCAAGCGAAAGATATCATCTGTGGCAGTCCATCAAAAGACATTTTCTTTCAGTTTCAAAGACTTAACACTGCAAAGCAAATTTGGGATGCTATCAACAATGCTCATGAAGAACTTGTTGCCAGATCAGATCCCCACATTCAAGTTATAAGGCACGAAAACACCTACCTTACAGGACTGAAAAGATACATCTAGAATTGTGCTTGACAAATCACTCGGCTACAATGCAGACGGATTAAATGCATTAACATTTTATAAATGGCCGTGCTTTTTCACGGGAATACAAAGTGTTCTAAGATTATATTGCGTGCCTTTTGGGCTATATAAATAAACTTTCCTCCTGCTTTATAAATAAAGCAATCATATATTCATATGCGACAAGTTCACGTGACACAATGGGACATCAACGCAGAACGCCTGAAAAACAACTATAAAAAGGAAGTGAAAACGACCACCGAATGGCCAGTAGATCAGGAAATCTGCGGCAAAGTGAGATGACACGCGGCAGTAGTTATCGCATCTATTTTATGACGAAGTCAGTCGTGATCCCGTTGTCTAGAGAGCGGTATCAATGCTACAAAAATGCGAGGAATTTGAAGATATAGTCAGAGGTCCGTCTATCTGGTTAGCACGGGTTTGAATAAACCCTGTCAGGTCCAGGGCTTGCCAGTCAGACCCAGAACCTCACAAACAAAGCTCCAAAGAAAGCTCACGTGCGCTGCATTAGAATAAGATGTGGGACCGTGAACACAAACATCAAGCTGAACCTGGATTTCACAGAAAAGAAAGTGACACGACTCTAAAAAAACGACAGTAAACAATTAAAACTTGAATCATTACTCCCGTGACCCTGCAGGTTCATCCCTTCAGGTAACAAATTACTTGGCGCTACGCCCGTGTATCAAACTATCAAGTGGACAAATTAACATTCGGCTCACTTCGTTCATCACTGGTTCCGCCCCTATATTTTGTGACGACCCAGTCGACATGGCCCCTTTGCACCCTGCTTGCGGCTGACTCCTGTGGACGAGTTGATCTCGCCCAGCCAAACATCGGCGATGTGCCGGTTAGCCGCCTCCGTCAGGTGGACACCGTCCCAGTACAGCCGAGCAGACGGATCCCGGCACGTCGTCGCGGCTGCATCACCGCAGGGAACTGTCGAGTTCATACCGTACCTTCCAGGTCCTCCACAGCACACCATAAGTACGTCCTCTTCAAAACCTGCAATCATCCATCTATCAACGTCAACCACCTTCGTTCAATGCCCATGACATATTGTCTGTGTGCTAAGCAACTAACGAAGATTCTTTCAGTTGAGTTAGGGGCGCTGACCGAACTTGTGCGGCGACTCCACCATCTCCATGATTGGGCCGAAGAAATCGGCGTAGATGATCTTGACGTGGCGGTGCTTGGCCCGGAGCCTGGACAGCACCACCTGCAGCAGCACGTTGTGGTGCATCCCCAGCTCGTTGTGCGCTGTCAGACAGCCGGTTTTCGAGTCGTATGCTGCCGGTGGGGCGCCGGCAAACTTGGTCAAGATCGGCGGCGAGCATCCAGACGGGATCACTCCGGGAACCACGAGGCTTCTCGCTCCGTGCTTGATTAGCCTCTGTTGAGTCCAACAATTGGTTTAGCATGGGTGCTTTTGGGTGTGGATTTTCTTCACTCGCATGTAGCTACACATTCTATCTGGATCAACCATCTTTGCATCAAGATCTGTGCTATTTTTATGTAGAAATTTCTCTTTTTCGTTTCTCTGAAACATGAGAACATTTTTTTTTCAAGAAAAACTTCCGATCTATTCATCAACCATCAAGGTAGTACAAAGAACATCAGAAGTAAAGAATACATCCATGTCCGTATGCCACCTAGCGACGAGTACAAGCACTAGAGCAAGTTGGAGGCGCATAAGAACCAGTCGGTGCACAAAATGTTTTGATACAACATAAATTTGCAATAAGTTTTATCGTTTTATATATTTTTGTTGCGCCAAAAAAAAATCAATTCTGCGCATAGTAATACCTGTGTGATGTTGATGTGCAAAGTTTCCGGTTCAAATGTTTTCTCGTATGGGAGAAATTAAAAAGAGAAGTTTATAAGCAAGAATTCTGATGCAAAATTGGATGGTCTAGATAAGAGGTAACCAGCTTGGGAGTAGAAATAGATCTTTGCGCTTGTAGGCGTGGATTTTCTAATCTCTTGTAGAGCTTCATGAATCATGACCGCATAAGAGCAAGAGCAGCAAAGTACCTCGATGGCGATGGAGATGGTGGCGACAACATCTGGCACGAAGGATCTGACTTCCTGCACCGTTTTCCGTTGGAAAGAGAAGTGATAGTCGTTGACCCCGAACTCTCCCACCAAGAATAGGGATCTGCCCAAGAATTTCTTGCACTCTGGATGCAAGATGCGTATCATTTGATTGAGTTCTCATCAAGCGTTGACTTGTAATCTAATGCATGATGGACGCAGATGTAACCTCGGGCTGTGCGGCACAAGGAGGGCTTCATGGACTCGAACCACTCAAGCTGCACGCCAAGGCTGGTGTTGAGGGGGAACTTGCTGGAGCCACCGGGGATGTCTCTCTCATGGAAGAAACCGGCGTCAAGGGCCGTGGCGGCTCCAACGGCGAAGTTGGCACCTCGGCGGAAGCTGCCGTTGTGCGCCAGCGTGGGCGGCACATACGGCAGGCCCAGGTTTTCAGCTAATCGGTCCCACAAAGAGCCTACAGTCATCGACTGGTACATATTCCGGTGACCGGCCGGCCGGAAATCAATGGAGGTGCACGAACATACCGATGAAGTCGATGATGAGCCGCCCGTCCCCGTTGCGGCCGGTGTGGCGGCCGAAGAAGGTGGTGCCGTAGGGAGGCCGCGTGACGGGGTCGAAGACGGAGTACCATCCGAAGACGATGGGGTTGTTGCCCGTGTCGGCGAAGGAGTCGCCGAAGCTGAAGATGGACTGGTAGCGAGGGGCGCCGGAGGGGGACGAGATCACCGTCTTGGACCACGAGAGGGAGAGGAGGAGGAAGAGCAAAGCGGGACATGCGAGCTTGTGCATCCTGACCGTCTAATGGTGAACGAAGTTGAAACATGGGCAGAAGAAGACAGACGTAATTAAGACGATGTTCAAGTTTGGAGTTAAACTATGAGGATTGCATATGCCTCTCGCCCGCCAATGCCGCATCTCGTAGCTGGATCCACCGACTGGCACAACGTGGGCACAGCAGCGGTGGTGCTGCTCACCAATTTGTTTGTCGAACCGCAGTCCAAATCGTCCACAGATGCGTTTGCAAAATTGGCCACTAGCACTAGGAAAAATATAGGATTAGAGTGTTATGTAGTGTTGAATTCTGTATGGTTGGAAAGCAACAGAAATTTGCATTAAATACGGTTTAAAATCACAGGAAAAACAAAGTATAGTTGTAAAAAAAACATTTGTTCAAACATAGTGCAATGCAATCCCTAGGGAAAAAAAGCCTGAGGGTTCAAATCCTATAATAATGAATCAAACGATGTACATGATATATTTTCCAAAAGATCAAAATCCTAAAAAAATTCCTTCAATAAAAGAAGCCCGCATGAAACACCAAATTAAGGCGCGAATCCTGAGGGTTCAAATCCAACGAATCAAATAAATGATGTCTATTTTTTTTGTATATTTTAAACATCAAATTAAGGAACAATGTGAAATGTGTTCAAAATTATAGATACAGGACACTAAAATTTAATCTACATTGAACATACAACTTTGCATTTTTAAGATCAAAGTTTGGCATTTTTCTGGATTGATTCGCTATATTTTAGTCATTAGTTGGACTTCTAGGCTTTTATAGGATATAACTCAATTTATACTACGTGTATATTACAACATCATTCAAATTGAAAAAAAAGTCATATTTAAGTAGGCAAGTAGCTTTGTAGCTCTTATATAATAAATGCATGAAAATTTCAACATTTACTTGGGAAATTTCAAACCCGAACTACACATCATGTTTTTTCTCATTTTTAAAAACTGTAGATGTAATCCAAAATTATATGAAATATGGGCCATGATAGGACCTCAATAGCCTTAATTTAAAATTAAAAAAATATTCACAAATTCGGTGATGTACATTATTGCTCTCAAACCAAAGCATCTTCAAGGAAAATAGCATAGCTTTCCTTGCACTACGGTTGTGCTATTTCCTTTTTTCACTTCAAAAAATACATAACGTCTCCATTTCACTCAACCCCCGTCTGCCTCCATCCCATGCTTAGCATGCCAAGAAAACCAGGGAAACCTGCCCGCTACAACCGATAATCAAGTCTTTGCTTTTAGAGAAACAGATAGGTTGGTGGAAGCGTCTCTACTATTAAAGGGAAGTTTGTCCATTGTTCATTACTTTGCCCCTCTCAGGGCCCCACTGATTGAAGGATCTTCCCATGATTCTCTATTTTCTTTTACCGTACACAACTCCACCCAGTTGTATAAGTGTCGATTCAATCACATTTCCTTCCTTTCCTAGGATGCAGTCACATGTCTGCTAAACATATATGTTGCCATAAATAAAAAATCAATCATCAATCAAATATTGTCTCTAGCAGCCCTACCCGATTCACTACCATGCACGGCAAATCAACCTATCTACATCTTCTACACTAACAAAAGAAGAAGTGACGTTTCTATTTCACTCAACCATCGTTCACCTCACTCTTAGGTCTAGGTTGAGTGAGGGATCACTCCTCACTCAAGACCAATGATGACGCTCGTCACGAGAAAAAAAACCCCGAATGAAACAGCACTCTCCCAGTTTTTGGAAGATTTAAAATATAAATTATACATTATAATAATATATGTTTATACAATTCTTCAATTAAAAAAAACATAAATTTCATGGATTCAAGAAACACAAGAACACTAAAATTTGTAAAAAAAATTTGGAATAACATGCACTAATTTAATATATTCATGAATTTAAAAAAGTTCATGAATGTCGAAAAAACAAAAGAGAATAAAAGGAAAAATATGGGTAGAAAAGGGGAAATAAGCCAAATGAAAACGCAAGAAAGCCGGTTAAAGCAAAACAAATCAGGAAAAAAGAACAACATAAATATGGTGCACCCAATCGTTGTTGTAGTTGTAATGGTGAAACTCTATTCAGCGCATTATGCGCCAGTTATTGGTGTTTGCGCAAACAGGCACACACCCCCTCTCCCCCCTTGGGTCGGACCATCTAACTCTTTTTTTCCGGGTTCATAATGTTTTGTCGTGTAGGAAAATTGTGTTCAACGTTTATCATGCACGCGGTTTCTTTTTTTTTTCAGAAGCGAAACCACCCAGTTTTGTGAATCTATAGAAGCTTCGGTGCGAATTTGGGAAGCTTTTGGCCGGTTTTTCCTTTTTTGTTTTTGGATGGTTTTTATTCGTTTTATGCTTTTCTTTTTGCCTTTTTGCTTTTTTTAAAATGCATGAAATTTTCAAATTCAAAAACTTTCTTCAAATCCTTGAATATTTTCTGTGAACTTTTTCTCAAATCTGTGATTTTTTTGAGAACTTTTTTTCTTTAAATTCGTGAATGTTTTTGACAATTCTGATTTTTCCCTAAAATGTGCGAATATTTTTTTTCCAGTTTTGTAAACATTTTTTCAAATCCGTGAATATTTTTTCCAGTTTTGTAAATATTTTTTCAAATCCATGCAACACGTGGGTTGTGTTTAGATTCGTGTTTTTTTTTCAAATGCATGAACTTTTTTGAAATCCAGAAATCTTTTTGAACTCATGAACTTCATGAATATTTTTCAAATCCATGATCTTTTTCGAATCACACAATTATTTTTTGAACCAGTGAACGTTTTTGAGCTCCTGATCCAGAAACTTTTTGTGAATCTAGCAAACTTTTTTGAACCCATTAACTCTTTCGAGTTAGTGACCTTTTTTTTATACCTGAATTGTTTGGAATTCGTGAACATATTTTTTAATTCCTAATTTGTTTTAAAAATACATTTTCTGAAAACGTGAACGGTCAAAAATGACTAGTCAACCGCGGCCAGAGAACAGGTAAAACCAGAGCGTTCTCGCCTCCTTGTGTAGGCCAAACCAGGAGGGGTTGCGTGTGAGCGTCGGTTACCATCCATGGTGCTTAAGGCGTTTGGGAGAAGGTCTCGTTGTAATGCTCTTCAACTTCGATAGGTACATTGGGTGGAGCTGGTCCTTGTGTTACCCGGGCTTTAGCACCGGCCAACAAAATACATTTTGCAGATGTTTGTTTGTGTAGCATAGTTCAACGACTTTGGCCCAGCCGAACAATGAGGCCACCTCAAGGACAATATATTCTCAAAATAAAATAAAATGATAGCCCGCACGGGGGGTGCCCCTATTCGGTGCCTTAAGTGCCCGAACAACTTCCTAGTGCTCACGTGTTGCGCGCCTGGGCCTTATACAACATGGGTCGATGGTCCCTCAAGTCAGTACTGTCGTTGTTTCTTTGATCGCTCGGGTCGATGGTTGATCGGCCAACGTTGACCAGTCAGTTGTTGACCAAAGTCAACCATTTTGACTTTCGCAAAAAATGAAAATTTTGAAAAAACTTGGATTTGAAAAAATACATACATTTGCAATTAAAAGGTCCAGGAGAATGGAAAGTAGTTTGAATTTTTAAATCTCATGGAATTCACAAAAAGTTCTTAGATTTTTGAAAAAAATAAAAATTTGAAAAAAATCATCGATTTTAAAGAAACAACCATTAAATTTTGAAAAACAAATCTTGAATTTAAATGTTCATCAATTTTTTAAAAAAAGTACATCAGTTATGAAACAAAGTTCATCAATTATGAAAAAAGTGCATCAGTTATGAAACAAAGTTCATCAAATTTTAAAAATAGTTCAAGATTTTAAGAAAAGTTTTAAGAAAAGGAAAATAAAATGAAAAAAAAGCGAATGAAAAAGAATAAATAGAGGGAAAAGCGGCCAAACAAAAACCAAAAAGAAAAAATAAAACCAAACAGAAACCGCTACATTTATTTAGGGTTGTGTTTCAAGAACAAGAAAAGAGCAAACCCACTTGGTTATGCGTTTGGTACTAAGCAAATGAGAGGTACGCAGTTTGAATCACGTTGAGCACTGTTTTTTGGAGTTTAAAACAGAAAAAAGAGGTTAATGGGCCAGCCCAGAGCAGAGAGGGGGTGCGCCCCAGTTTGCAAAATGAACTGTAAACGTTGCCTATGGCGCCATATAGTTTTGGGCCTCACGGGACTGTAGACGGGCGTAGGATGACGATAACGGCCACCGCACCTAGCCAATTGCTTCTGTTCTTTCCCTCTGTCTCCTCTTGTTTCTCAAAAATGATCATTTCATGACATTACACGTATGACGAGATTTTGCAACAACAAAGCCTTCAGTAAGGGAGCGATGCTCGAGCGTCGCAGTCACCGGACCCAACTACCAAGGCCAGAATCAAGGGTTTCACCTTGAAGAGTTAGTCAGAGCATATTCAAGCAATGTCTTCGGCAAGGTAACGACGTAGATAAACATCATCATTGACTGGTATAACCAACTCATGTGAGACCTAGGCTTTCACCCCGTAGCTCGAGACTGGGTGCATGTAGCACCATCATTGAAGTCACTCATGTGTTGTCACCACCACTTATCTGATGTATCTATAGATAAATCTCCCACCACTATTAGAATTAGTGGTCCTTGAGAGCATCATGTAATCTCTATTGCCTTTGAGGTTTCTTAGTATCTGATGGCTACGTGCATACAATTAATTGACGCAGAGCTAGTCCTAGGGTATACCATCCTTTTTTTTATTTTCGTAAATTAAATGTGACAATTTATTATGTTTGGAACCAAACAGACTCTTGAAAAAAGTTGGCGCATATACTCATCTTAAAATATACAGTGGGAAAATAGAATTATTATTTGGCACTGAAACTGAACAGGCAACCGCATTGTATATGGAGTATAAAGAACTCCATCACCAAGAAAATATGCATGGCGTAGCAACCATCATAAGAAATGGAAGTTAACAGGAGGTACATATCATAGCAAATTATTCCAAGTTTGTCAGTAAGTAGAGCATGTCCTTTCCTTCTTGCACATGTCTCCTGAAGAAGACTGAATATTCATTCTCCCAGGAGACTGGAGATCTGAAATTTCATACACAGGTTACGAGTTACGACCAGATAAAACGTAGCATAAACTAAGGATATGTGATTCTCCAGATAAGGATTGTGAAAAACAGTAAAGAAAAACTTGAGCAACAATGCATGATTGACAAAAAATAAGCGGTACCCAACTAAGGATATGTGATTCTGCAGATAAGGGTTGCAAATATCTTAATCCTCTCATTTCTGGGCTACATATGAGAGAAACATGTATCCATTCATTTGCATGCCTAAATTTGATAAACTGAAACCGCCATTAGGATGGCATGTGTATAGTCACTTTCGTACCAGTATGACCTTGTAGCTAAATTAGGATGTCGTCCATTGAGCTGGTCGATAATTTCTTCTATGGAAGGTCTCCTCTGCCGATCAGTCTCAACACATTGCAGTCCAATTTCGATGCATTTTTTTATTTGTCGGAGGCAATCTGCTTTTAATGATGGGTACTCTGATACAATGTGCTGGTCTGTCCAATTTTCACGTACCTACGAACAAGATTGGAATTATAACCCCTCAAGATATACCACAAAAGATCATTTGTAATATGAGCTTCTAAAGTTTACTGTTCAAATTATTAAGAAAACTTCTAGTTACTTTTTTAATAAATTGTTCTGCAGATGGTTTGTTCCCGCGGCAATTCTCCTCTCTTGTGGTGGTCTCCAGGATTAGTACGCCTAAACTGTATATGTCTGACTTAGTGGAGATTTCACCTCTGTATAGATATTCTGGAGCAATGTATCCACTGCATATCATTAACATTAACAATAAGTACTACCAGAGAGGTTAGGATGCAATTTGAATCATAATAAAGAATCACAAATTTATCACAGCTCATAATGGACTTACTATGACCCCACTACATTTTGTGTGTTCATCCGTGTTTGTTCTTGACCGAAGAGTCGCGAGAGACCAAAATCCGCTATTTTCGGTACCATGTTACTATCCAGCAGTATATTTTCGGGCTTAAGATCCATATGGACAATAGGAATGCTGTGTACAAAGAGTAAACCCTCGCAGATCCCCTTAATTATGTTGAATCGTGTGTCCCAGTCCATTTTGGTATCTCCTGAAGAAGTGACGCATAGGATTACTGAAGCACTCCAAGATAATGACTTGAATATCATTTATTTGTGAGCATGCTAATAGAAAAAATATTGATCACAAAAGACAAATTTGTATGTACAATTGCAACTTCTTTTGATCATGTCAACTGTTGCACTCCCTCCGTTCCTAAATATAAGTCTTCCTAGAGATTCCGCTACGAACTACATACAGACAAAATGAGTGAATCTACACTCTAAAGTACGTCTCTATACATCCGTATGTAGTCCGTATCGAAATATCTAAAACAGACTTATATTTAGAAATGGAGGGAGTACATATATTGTCATTGTATATAGCATTTAAACCTGAACATTGTGTGACAAAGATTGAGAATCCTGAACATTGATGCAATTTGAATCGGGTAGTATGACATACCAAAAAGATTCTTCTTAAGGCTCCCCCCTGGTAAATATTCATAGCAGAGTACACTTTCAACAATGTCAGCAACAATATACCTTCCATTGTTCTGCACCACTTTCTTTTGACTTTCATGACAGTAGCCAACCAACTTTACAACATTTTCATGCTGGAGAGCCATAATATTTTGAACCTCATTATTAAATGCTCTATCTCGTGGAAGGGGCGAATTTTCGGCAAGTTTCTTGACAGCAATGGTTTCCCCATCTGGCACAGTTCCCTGTTCAACCTGACTCTTTCAGCGACATTTTTCAGCAATTTTTGAAAAGATAGAAACTGTTAAAGCACAACCATACCTCATAAACGGTTCCAAAAGCGCCTTTACCAATTACACGCTTCTCTGAGAACTGATCTGTGATACTCTTCAGAAAGTCTAATGGCAGATGCTTGGGTAATGTGCTCAAAATGCTCGGCTTGTTCTGTTGAGTTCTACCTCCGCTAGCACCAGTAGCCATTTCTGATGATTTAAGAAGCGTTGATGTGAGTTCTAATTTACCATAGGAAATACAGATTCATACAAGCTATGGGCTGCTTCAAGTTCTCCATATACCAGAGCAAAACAGATTTTTTTTTCCAAGAGACAGCAAAGACAGATTAATAATACACAAGACTAAACATTCATGTGTAGTCTGTAGACCAAGTAATAAACATGTTTTTCTCTGAAATAGAAGCTTTTATTGATTCGGTGACATGTATCTGGATGATGCAAACACAGAAGACTTCGACTTCCGGCCACGCAAAGGTAAAAGATGCAGTAACTAGTAATAACATGAAAAAAAAAAACACTCCTATCCATAGACATGGCTGTTCTAACAACATCTGAAAACACTCAACTTCCAAATTAAAAGAACATACCTTGTGAAGATCGGACTCTTGAGGGATCTCTCTAGCAGTTGTGAAGAGAGCAGAGAAGTGGGGACGAAGCTTCTGAGAAGGAACCACTTCCTGCTAGCCTCAGCTGGATATATACCACCAACCCAATGAGATGCCCACCTACCGTGTAGGAAAGTATGCATTGACTTGACTCATGCCCAATTGCCCACCGTGTTCGACTCTTTCTGGGTGAATAAAAAAATTGTAGTACAATAATCCACGTCCACGTCACTCTAAATATAGAGTAATCAAGAGTAAAAAAAAAACAATAACCCATGTCTACATCATCCTAAATATTTCCACACTATAGCAAGGACATCGACGCTGACACCGTGTGAGATGCTATACAGATAATAATCCGCATTAGTAAGACACACAGAGCACTAAGTCGAGTATTTGATCCCAGGTAGGCCCAAGGTACAACCGCCCTTCTAAGCAAGACTTCCTTGAGCTCAGGTAGACCATCAAGGCCACCAAGATCATATGACGCCCCACTGGAGCAGTCAAGCTTGAGCAGAGCAGCTCAAGACTTTTCATCGTCTCTAAAGTAAACCAAACTTGACAGATAATGAGCTGGACAGACAAAGGATTCCAGATGGAGATGACCCTTGATTGCAGAGAACATATCCTTGCTGTTCTTCCTGTTAACGCCGGACACTCGGAGCTTGCGCAACTGGGTGAGCTTCTTGAGAGCAGCTTTGGCCATGGCCTTCCCACCGGAAGCAGAGATGTTGAGTGTTGACAACACCAAGCGTGTGCAACGCCGTCAGTTTCCCAATACCTCTAGGCACCTGAACACCAGCTATACGGTGAGGTCTGCAGAACCAGCTGGACGGAGCAGGTGGTGCTGACGTCGGCGACCCTGGCCTTGAACACCAGCATCATCTCTAACTCCCCCGTGATGGAGACGAGGTCGCGGCGCGCGCTGAGGAAGGCCTCCTCCTGCACCGCCGCGTGCGCCTTGCTCAGCGTCCCCTCCACCACCGACTTGGCCAGCCCCACCGCCAGCTCCGCATGGCTTGGCTGGCCCCTCCTTGCTTGCTCGAGCGCTGGCTGGCTGGCTTGCCGCACCAGTCGTTGCTCGAGCTCCGCCATGGCTGCCTCCTCCTTCCTTCCTCCACCGCTGTCTGGATTTGGAGATGGCGGTAGCAGAGCAGGGGAGTGTGATGAGGAAGAATGGGATTGGGGATTTTGGGTAGGTCAAAGTCTTCGTCGCTATACGAAGACTGACCTGCTGGCCACGTCCAACCAGGTCAAGTCGTCGTCGGTGCGGATGTACTCAGTTTGGAAAAACGTCTTATATTCAAATAAGCGGTTTAAGTAAGTTCCATTTAATTAGTTTTAGCTAATTTTCTACAGTAGTTTATTCTTTTTATTTTTTTAAAACTGTTAGGTTATTAATTGGTTTAAACAGGATCAAACTTTGTTCATTGAGTTTGTACTACTATGTTTCATACTTCGTTCTTTCTAAATGTTGAAAAATCCGAAGGCCTACACATTAAAGACTTTGAAGTAAAATATAAGGGCATCCATTGAGTTTGGCCTATACTCAGCTATGAGTCATTCATTGAGTTGTGTTGCCTTTTGCATTTCTTTCCTTATTTCTCTTTTGATTGTGGGAAACCTGGATAATTGTTTGTTATCTGAATGTTGCTCGTGCTACAGATGGAGGTACCTTTCCTGAGATTCATACCAACTGGTAGAGTATTTGACAAAAAACTACCACATTTCACGTATCCATCCCACATAAGTAACACATTTTAAAAACTGACCAAAAACTCCAGATTAGTGCTGATTTCGTGACAAAAAACTACCAAGTTCACTTGATGACAGATTTAACCGTTTTAAAAGCGAATCTGACAGGGCTGGCCCACCAGTCAGGACGGCGGCCGCGCTAATGGCTAACAGCACTCGCCCTCCGCCCGTTAGCCACGCGCGAGGGTCAACGGCGCCAGGGACGAAGGAGCCGAGCAGGGGGCAGCCGGGGCCAAGCACCGACCCCGGCGCAAGGACGAAGCTGGAGCCCGGCGGCCCTTCCCCGTCGCGGCGCCGCTCCCGGCCGAGGAACCCGACGAGGGAGGAGCAGTGGCACGCGCCCTCCGGCCAGCGGCATCAGGAAGGATGGCTCGGTGATGAGGTCGCGCCAGCGCTTGCGTGCGGCCGCGCAGCGGAAGAGGTCGGCGACGCCAGGCACGCGCGCGAGGATCTCCAGCACCACGTGCTTCGGCAGCCTCACCAGCGAGGGCGCTTCCGGATCCCTCATCTCGATCTCCTCCCGCAACGTGACCGGGTCCGACCGACGTGCCTGGCTAACGGGCGGCGGGCGAGCGCCGTTAGCAGCCGCCGTCCTGACCGGTGGGCCAGCCCTGTCAGAAAGGCAATTAAACTGGTTAAATCTGTCATCAAGTGAACTTGGTGGTTTTTTGTCACGAAATCAGCACTAATCTGGAGTTTTTGGTCAGTTTTCAAAATGTGGTAGTTCTGTGGGACGGATACGTGAAATGCGGTAGTTTTTTGTCAAATACTCCAACTGGTAATATAACTGAATGTTGCTCCTTTTTATTTTTAGTGAGTCACGATAACTGTAATCTTCAATATAATGGACCTGTTCTATAGGCATTCAATTGACTATCTCATGTAACACATACTCAAGCCTTCCTGATTGAAGGCCCTTTACATTAGCTGCTTGTTCGCATTAAGTCTTCCATACTTCCCATATTAGAAAGTAATCAGCAGTTAGAGAGGACAATGTTTGTAGCAGCTAATTAAAGACTGCATAATCGACCAAGAAACAATTAAATAGAACACAAAGAGAACACCCTCTCGCAAACAACAACTCAAGAATTTTTTTTGGATCTTAATAACAACCTCAAAGAGTTCTTGGTGGATGAGACTATTGGTCCGGTGTAACATAAACGATCGGAAGCCTCACCACATCAACCACCTTATCCGCCATGGCCTTTTCAAACAATTCTTGATAATCAATCTCACCATTTCTGGATTCCAGGTCTTGGGTGATGCTGGTGTTCTGCACGAAGAGCATGTCCTGGCACCGCATGTTGGGCGGCGCCGCCTCCTGCGCCTGCAAGGTCACGATAACATAACAACAGGAGCACGGCGGCATGGTCCCTTGGCTTGGCCGCACACTATACTTGTTCTGGTTAATTTTTATGTTGAACGCGACGATGCCCTCCGTCTTGTTGATTATCTGTAGGCAGCACGACGTCTCCTTCCTTGGCTCGAAGACGAACCGCAGCTCCAGGGATGGATCCACCGAGATAATGTTGGTGTCGCAGCTTCTCTGCAAAGCAAAATAATCAGAGGTCAATTAGCGTGGCCAATCATAAAAACATCGTTAGCAGATATAAATTTGGCAGGTCAAAACTGTCGAAACAGAGGATTCCAAAATACTGAAGAAATAGAGGACTGGTCCAACGTACCTGGGCCATGGCATCATTTGAGACATCAGAAGCTAGTGACATTGCATTAAGCTTAGCTTCTAGTTGATCCAGTTCATGGACAATATCATTGATACATGGCCTTTAGTTTCTGTCCCTGTCCACACACCTTAGTGCAATCTCAACACATGAAGTCGCTCCTAGAATGTCTATTTCCTGTGACTGTGAGGAATATCCAGGCTTTGCCTGAAACTTTTTCCTCCAGATTTCCCTTACCTACACGCAAATTTGGGGCATTAAATTCCCTATAAAGATACTAAATAGCGTCCAGTGCAAAAATGTGAAAGAAACGCATATGTGTTATGTGTTAATGGTATAAAGAGAGAAAGAATTATGTTTCTTTTTGCCGGGAGAGAGGTTTTTTCTTACAAGCTCAATAAACTGTTCAGAGGGCATTTCAGAGCAACGGAAGTAGCTCTTATCCCCGGCCAACATTTTTATAATTATGACCCCCAAACTGAACACGTCAAACTTCTTTGATATGAAGCCACTGTCAACATACTCTGGTGGCATGAACCCGCTGCATTGATATACACAATTGGTAAGTACATGAAAAACTTAGTTCAGAGTGCTCAGGGTATGATGATCCATCAACTTACAGTGTTCCGTCGCGCATCTCTGTTTGTCGTGTTTTTGTTGAAGCAACGAGTCTTGACAAACCAAGATCTCCAATTTTGGGCGTCATACTTTCATCCAGCAAAATATTACCAGGCTTCAAGTCCAGATGGAAAATAGGTTTTCCCTGTGAGGTGTGAAGATGATCTAGTCCCTCACAAGTCCCTTTGATAATCTTGAAACATGTGGGCCACTCAAGCCCGCAAGATTCATCTGCAATTAGTAGCAAAAAATACATACAAAATAAGGTATTGACTCTTTCATGTTGATGGGCAAACTGATATCTTTAGCCAATTGTCAACCCTATGTGTTTTAAGATAAGGAGAACTTGCATTGATTATTTGAGTCATATCAAGATGGAACAACTACAAAGTAAGCATGTTCTAAGCTGATTAATTAATATGTGGGGGTGTTTTTTCAAAAAAAGAGGATGAAACAACTAGTAAAAAAGAGTTGAAATCCTACCCCCCCTGCATGTAAGGTACTTATACCCACAATACTAGCTAGTATAGGTTACCTTGAATGTGTTTATCGAGGCTTCCGCCGTGCATATATTCGAAGCAGAGCACTCGCTCCATCTCTTTAGCGAAGATAAGCTCCCCCTTGTGCTCCATGTATTTCTTGCAAGACTGGTGGCAGTAGCCAATTAGCCGCACAACATTTTTGTGGCGTATGTTACGAAGGTTACGGAACTCGTTGTCGAATTGCTTATCATCGAGTCCCTGCAGTTGACGAAGCTTCTTCACCGCAATTTCTTCCCCTTCATGGGTCGCCTGATAAAATCGATGGTCAGTTGTCATGGTACGGATTGTGATTATAATTGAGGGAAGCACAGATTCTAGATACAAGAATTTGTAGAAATTATAACCCTGTAAACAACTCCGTATCCACCGCTGCCAACTATCTGATCCTCTGCAAAGTTGTTTGTGATGGCTTCGATATCCTGGAGCTTAAAATCCATGCTGCGGCTATCTCCCACCCGGCAGGCTTACCGGACGATCCTCTTATTTTCTTCCTGAGAAACCAAAATTATAATGGGATATCAACGACTGCTGCGGCACCTTGAAGCACTAAACATTGAACTACTTTATGGCATCCATATAGTTTCCTCATTTGCTATTGCTGAGGCGCCTAGAATTTTACGCCGTGTCAGTAAAGTCACGAGCCCCGAGGGTGAGACCAGGACGACGGGGCTGGCCATGGCGGGGACGGCAGCCGATTGACCCAAAGAAGAATAAGAAAAAGGATGCTGCGGGGGAGAAGGAGAAGCGGAGGGAGAAGAAGCAGAGGAAGAAAGGCTGCTGCTAGAGGAAGAAGAAGGCTGCTGGACCTTCGGATCAGGATCCGACGGTGGAGAGCGATTTGACTAGAAGCAAGCAAATTTCGGACGGCCGTGTAAAGACTGCGTGATTTGCCCGGCAGAAAAAAAACAACGAACTAAGCAAAGATGGCGTAGGAGTAGCACTGACCTGACCTGACCTGACCTGGAGAAGAAGGAGCGAGCGGAACGCGACGATGGAGCGGAGCGGAGCAGAGTGGTTTGCTCGTCGGCGGCGGCGGCGAAGAATGAAGATGATGAGGTGAGTGGTTTGCTCGATCGCCAGCACCACCTTGCAACCTTTTAATGGAGCGAACGTGCAGCGTAAACGCGTCGTTGCCTGCGGGGAAAAGAACAACGGAGGCCAACGACGTTGACTTGACCTCAGTCTCTTTTACACTTTTTCTTTCCTTCTGCCGGGAAATCTCTTGTGCTGGGGAAACCGCGTCTCTGCCTAGCCATGCACCGGATGAAGCGCGTCTTTGCAGCGTCCAAAGGGAAGACCAAACTTGTTTCCTTGCTCATCAGAATACTCACGGCACGGGAGACCCAATTATTTGTTTTCTTAACGCAGTCCAATCAAAGTCGTTCATGTACGCACACATACAGTCAAGCCAATGAACGCATACACGAACACTCTATCGGTAGAGCAGTTTGGAATGACCAAGCTGGCTTAATTATAATATCTTGAGGTTGATGAAGTCACCACATACGCCTCGTAGTCGACGGAAGCGTCTCCTCTCACTGAACGAAAATCGTCGGAAAGCTTGGTGGGATGGTTTCCCCACAAAGAACCTAAAAATCTTTAACTAGGCTCAGTTCGCAAAAAATCATACTATTGTATTGACATTTGAAACAAGTTTCTAAGTGGTCAAATTCGAGCTTCAAATAAGTAGGAGGTGGCGTTGTACAAATAAGACCCAATAAGAGACCCAATTTTAGAGTATCTACAGCCGGGCATAGCAAATTTGGCCTCCCAAACGCCAACGGACACGCTCGGACAGTGACCGTTTTGCCTCTCATATTTTGTGTCAAATAACCACACTCCTCAAATTAATTGCGCTCCTCATTTCTTCAGGCATTTCGACGAGCACGTTGTGTGCGACCTCACATAGCACGCACGACGTGGCTTGGCGACTCACCTTTAGCCATTCATTCAATATCCGTCTTTATATTGGATTGCTCAACGACGTGAGGTGTTCGTGGCAACGGTATTTCAATCTATCCTCCTTAATATTCAGTTTAGACGGTCGCTAGCGGGCAATCGTTGGGAAGAATGGCTTCATCTAGTTAGGAGACTGATGGAGGTTCAACTTTCTCACCAACCCGATGGATTACGCTGGAAGTTGACTAGTTTTGGAGTATTCACAGTTAAATCAATGTATATTGATGTTATTAATTCAAACTCTATTCCAACTTCCAAGTATGTTTGGGCTATCAAAGTTCTTTTAAAAATTAATGTTTATGTGGTTTGTCCATAAACAAGTTATTTTAACAAAGGACAATTTGATAAAGCATAATTGGACAGGACCTACTAGGTGTAGTTTCTGTGATCGGGATGAGACGATTAAGCATTTATTCCTTGATTGCCCGTTGGCCAAAGTTCTTTGGCGGACGGTCCATATTGCTTTTAATATTACTCCACCGACTTCTGTCAATGCATTATTTGGGACATGGCTTAATGGGGTTGAGCCTGACTTAGCAAGACATATTCGGGTTGGAGTTTGCGCTTTGTTGTGGACTATCTGGAATTGCAGAAATGATTTGGTTTTTAACAGAACATCACGGATTCATTTTTTGCAGGTTATTTTCCGAACTACGGCAGTGATCCGTTTGTGGTCGCTACTCACTCCGATGGAGGCCAGGGAGGATTTGGTTACTGGATCTATCCATTGGGAGATGGTATCTAGCCTTTTTTCGCTCTGTGTGAGCTGCCTTTTTTTTCAGCTGGAGACTTTGGAACCTTGTTGACACTTTTTGTTATTTGGTTAATAAGATGGCCGTATGCATCACTCTGATGCAGAGGCCCGGGAGCCACCCTTTTCGAAAAAAAAAACATAGCACGCACGAGGCCAGTGGCTGACTAGCTAGCACGGTGTGGCCGGCAGCGGCGGCAGCCTGCACGCATGGCTGCATGAGCACGACGGCCAGCTCGAGCGCGGCAGCCCGCCCACACGGCTGCGAGCTCATGCAAGCACGGCGGCCAGCACGAGAGCAGCGGCCCGCACGCACGGCTGCGTGAGCACGCAAGCGCACGCAAACACGACGGCAAGTTGGTGGCGCACAACGGCAAGTCAGCAGCGCCCACGCTTGCATGCAAGTGCTAGCTAGCACGCGGAGCAGCAGCGGCCGCCGCGGCTGGCTAGCTAGCACGCGTCTGACAGCCCGCCAGCACGACGGGTGGACACGGTCCGGTCTGGTCCGGTCCCTCACCGAGCCTTTGTTTGGACCGGCCACCGGCGGTCCGGACCGGACTGGACCGAGCAGGGAAGCGGTCCTGTTTCTGGGGACCGGACCGGCGGCGTCAAAGCCCGGGCCAGACCGGACCGAGTGGATCGGCCAGCCGCCAGCACGACCAGCGTTGATGTGTGCGGTTGCTGCGGCGAGGTGACGTACGTGCGCTACTGCTGTGATGAAGCGGACGATGTGCGCGAGCGCTGACCTGCGCAAGAATTGACTGACAACTAAAAGTTTGACGAAACTGACGGAGTGGATTTTCTAAATCTGATGAGCTGCTCTTCCGTTGTTGCGTGCAGGGAAAAAGAAGAACAGAGGCAAACGGCGTTGACTTGACCTCAGTCTCTTCTACACCTTTTCTTTCCTTCTGCCGGGGAATCTCTTGCACTGGGGAAACCGCGTCTCTGCCGAGCTAGCAACCGGATGAAGCGCGTTTTGCAGCGTCCAAAGGGAATACCAAACTTATTTCCTTGCTCATCAGAATAAGAATAATCACGGTAGAGGAAGACCCAATTATTGTTTTTAACACAATACAGTCAAAGTCGTTCACCTACGCACACATACAGTCACGCCAATGAACGCATACACGAACACTCTACCCGTAGCGCAGCTTGGAAAGACCGAGCTGGGTTAATATCTTGAGATTGACAAAGTCACTACATGCGGCTCATAGTCGACGGGAACGTCTCCTCCCACTGAACGAGAGTTGTCAAAAAGGCTAAAATAAATTCAGGAAAATAAAAGCACCAATGTCAAGTCTAGAACTTGAAGTCTTAAACCCTGATGAAATGGTTTCCCCAAAAAGAACCTAACAATCTTAACTAGGCCCAGTTCGCAAAAAATCATACTATTGTATTGACATTTGAAACAAGTTTCTAAATGGTCAAATTTGAGCTTCAAATAAGTAGGAGGTGGCGTTGTACAAACAAGACCCACTAAGAGACACTAAGGGCATCTTCAACTTTGTCCGTCAAAACATACACCCCAAATGTTGAGCATGTCCACAAACAATGGATAGGGGGTGGCCATTCACGATCATATATACTATATTACTACTAGATAGCCGGGTACAAGTCATATCCAATCGTAATACAGTCATCGAGACATTGCAAATATAAAAAATAGCATAATATTGCGGCCTGCCACTCCCTATCCGGTTCCGTTTTAGCTAATCCGGTAATATACAATAGATATCTTGAGATGTTTAACTATCGAACATATGGTATATATTTATTCAGTCTAACAATCTGACACCTGGTAGTATAACTCAAAAAGCAGAAGATAATATTTACTTACAACAGTAATGGTCCAATGCAAAACATCAAATCTCGTTACAGACCATTGGTGCATTTGTTAAAAATTGTAGCATGAAATACCTAAAGATCAAGGTTCGGTACTATGTACCAAAAGCAAGCCATATAAGTTATTTATTTACACTGCTTTAATACATTGTACTAAACTATGTAGTTAGCTATGAGTAGCTTCTCCAAACACCTTGTCACTTGATTTGCTTGTGTTGCAATGGACGCATCTGTTGAAAGACATCTCGTGTTACCCAAATTATGCATATAGTGTGTGTATGTATAGCAAGAAAACAATTCATGCACTGACACCCTATGAAAGGTTTTGGACAGTGGGTGATAGGTGGTCCTCCTAATCCTTAAAAATGAAGAGAGATAAACTTAAAGCTTGGTGACTGTTTCAGAGGGCATGGTTATGTCCATCCTAACTCATGAGATCTTATGTGTTTTCAAATCACATAAGTTATTACTGGTCCTTTTCGTAACATAGTAAGATAAAAGTAAAAAAGCACAAAGATTATATGAGAAATTCAAATACTTCTAACCAAGTCCACGACCAGTTCAAATGTTTGGCTTATAGAATGATTGGATACTACACCACTGATAGTTTTAATAACTAATATATGAGAAATTCAAATTCTTTTGATTGAGTCCACAGTGAGTTCAATGTCTGGCTGACAGGATGATGGGATACTACACTACTTCAAATTCAGACTCAGTAAGACTGCCAATTTACTTACTTACCCTCCCACCCTCATGATGTTAAGTGTAGCAAAGTTTGGTGAGGTTAGGCCTAAACAGACATAAGAATCCATTGCATGTCGAGAATAAGCATGACAGCCTGCAGAGTGATTGACAAAACTGCAATCAAGTGGTGACAAATTTAATAGAAAATTCACATGAGTATGCGCTCATGTATATCTATCATGTATCAAAGTATTTCTTCTGTTCTTATCATAACCAAACAAAAGCTCGAGAAAAAGCAAGGCGGCAAGCTTCATTGAAGCATTCAAACTAACAATAAACCCGGTCATCGTGTAATATTAACAGAATAAATGGTGGATTCATGTGCGTTAGCAGTTGTGTGCAAGAGAATAATGAAGTACCTTAATCAGGCTTGACAAACACTGAAATCACTCGGGATAAACACCTGCTGGCCCCTCACATGCTCTTCTTGGTCATTATCTTGTTTTATGCGCAAGATTCCTTTGGCCTAAAAATGTAAAACTTAAATCAGAAAATTGATTCAGGCTTTTAAGAATTGATCACCACCAAGTTATACACATTGATCGATGAATACTAAAAAAGAGATCTGGTTTAACACATTGATCGATGAATACTAAAAAGGAGATCTGGTTTAACACAATGATCGATGAATGCCAAAAAAGAGATTTGATTTACCACATTGATCAAAGAATACTAAAAAGGAGGTCTGATTTAACTCTCATACCTTTAGCTGTGCTCTGGATGAGGTCGGTCGAGCAGGAGAATGCGAGCATGGAGGGTGCGTCATGATCATTGAATTTGCAAAGGAAGTAGTCAATAAATGAGCAAGCAGTAATAGCTTGCATCCTCTATTTGAAGCTGCTGAGCACCAAAAGCTCCATCCTTTTTATTGTCCTTCCCTCAAACGCAGAATTTTCCTCAACCATCTGTCAAGCGAAAACCGTCGATTAATTGAGATGAAACTGAAAGAAATACCCTTTCAATGATGCATGTATGTATGCAGAGGTCTGTCATGAGATGAGATGCATCACTCACTGACCTGTAGGTCCACGGGGAGCTGCACATATGTCTCCTCCATCTTTGAAGCGAGAGATAGGCAAGCCACTGCCAAGAGATGTGTCCCCCAAGCTTTGCCTTCCTGCCATGAGAAACCAATTCCTCCATGATCCCAACAACTTTATGGGATATTAGCAGGGTTTGCTTCATTTGCTACTGAGATGATGATGATAATGATAAGACTTACAGGAAGGGGATAGATGGCATATTCAGGGTAAACTTCGTCCTGTTCTATACATCTCCAGCACCTAAAAAATGAAGAAGCGACATATTACAATCTTTTACGGCATCAAGAATATCAAACCCCAAAAAGCCAAGACAAACGTGCACGTACTCAGGTTTTCGCTGATCATATTTAAGATCATGTGAGACGTCTCACCATTAAGCACATAAAGCTTGAGACACGATGAAGTGCATTACAAAATAAGACATGAACCATCTAAGAAATGTGATCAGCATAACTATTTCAAAATATAGGAATCTTCTTAAAAAAATTCTAATCTGATTTGGTGGCAACTCATGCTGCAACGATAAGTCCCCATGCATCTCATAAAATATAAAGCTTCTAGTTAATTTATAGGAAAATATGAAGGGGGGAAAAATGAAGTATACTAAGGGCTGCAACTTATCTTCACACATCGCACAATCAGATATGAACATATATAGTGCCAAGTCAGCTAATTATTCAGTCCACAGAGGTAAAATTCTTGCTAATTATAAAATTCTGCAACGCACGAGCTGCAAGGAAGTTGCTAAACACAATTAAGCATAGCTAATAGTTGTGTACGAAATGCATTCTAGCACAAAACCTACATACCAGTGGTAAAAAATAAACCTCGTGACCAAACTATATGATGTACCATCTCCTCTGCTCTAAAAATATATGGGTGCAGCAAGCACCTAAGTAAGAGATCATATCGGGATCAAATGACCAACAATTAGAAAAACCTACCACATAGCATAGAAAATTATGTGCAGATTTATGGGGTAAATAATATTCACTGATGCTTAAACCAACTAATATATATTCACTCACATGATTAGCACTTCAGTACAACATCATAATAGCTAGCATGATGCCCACTACAGTAGCATAAAAAGATATTTGTCACAGGTTCATAATAATAATGCCGGAACACATGCAAGTGAATAAAAAATCATCAAAGAATGAGTTTCTTGATCATCTATGAAGAGTTAGAGATGCAGATTCTAAACTTCTTTTAACCAAACATGATTCAATCAAGCTGCCCTTTTACTGGGATGGCAACGTAGATGTTCGTACAAGAATGACCTGAACCTTGGTTTTGGCTGGCTACAGATTTAGTCAATCAAATCGACCCTCCCTCATGAACAACACGCTCGTACTGAGCTGGTGATAGCCCAAGGTGTGCTCGAAGCATGTCAAGAACCGCCATGTGTGGGATCCTAAACACATGATGGGTATCCTGCAAGGACCAAGAGCATAAAACATAAGGCTGGAAGGAACTGCATGAAGCAACTGTAATACAGTATGAGACAACGAGCAGAGAAGCCATAGCTAAAAAGAAGAAGCCTCAGGCATAAGCCATTATACCGATAATAAATAGACATAAAGAATGACAGAAATATATCCTTGGCTGGTCAGCAAACTGATCGCGATGTGTTGTTACCATGTAATTTATGGAGATGGCAACCTAACACGGCAGTACCATTTGTGATAATCCATTAAATTAGGGAAAAGCCTAAACTACCGATTCTGGTCAACGAAGCTTGACGTGCACATGTCCACTGGCTTATAATATGAAATCAGTAATTCAAGAGCGCAAGGACATGAGATGGTGCTCGCACGTAGCCGAAGCAGAAAATGGATCCAGCATCTTAGAAAAGTGCATAGGACCGAAAATGAGATAACAACTCTGAAGTAATTATAGTGCCTGCCCCATTATAAACTCATTTTACGACCACTGCTTAAAGTAGCAGGAAATTAAAAAAGTCGTGCGTAGGTGTGGATATCATCAACAGCCCAAGCAAGGCAACAAATATGTGTTATGTAAATAATCAGCCATATCCAAGGCTACCTTCGACAGCAGGTTATAACCAAAATAAGAGATACAAAGAAAGATCCTTTCTTTGGGCCTTACTAAGATTTGAGAACCTTTTCTGCAGGTAAAAAACAATAAAAACACCGTACAAAAAACCCAGTAAGCATAGGCCCCTCTCCACAAGGCAGATTGTAGTATATTGCCTGAATCTAAACATTATTCTTTAGCTATGGCTATTATGTATACCCCCTAGATTAGATATGTATTTGTCTGCACAGAGCATTTCCTTTGATTTTAAAAAACCGCTAAGCCACATACGGACTACACTAAAGCAGACCCCTCCCTCACTGCTATGCTTGCGCAACCTGAACTTGTTTACACCACTAAACAGATGGGGCAATCACCTTTAGGACAGATTGTGGATGCTTATTTAAGTGTGTGTCAACAAATTACAATTTCATATGTAGAAGTGGGTCAATTCAAGTTGGTAGCAAGCATTCGCATGGCCAATTAAAAAAGCATAGTTATGTCTAATAGAATCCGGCTTTCATCTCTGCCATATGGATCCCACCTCTCTATAGATGAATTAGAGAATTCCCAAAAAAGTATTCATTTCATACTGAATCTATACAACCAAATAATGCAATCAGTTAGAAAGGAAAATCCATCTAAAGATTACAATTAACAGGAAAATAAAAATTATATAAGATCTACCTAAACCAAAGGCAAAGAATTCCTATCGGAGAGCAGACTAATGATAACAGTGTCACATATGTGCTACCCATGACAAAAAAGGTATGTGTTTCTACATTAGAATTGCATCCACCAATCATGCAAGCATCACATTGCACTTTTCACAGAGCAAATCAAGCATAAACAAATCATGGCATAGAAATTAGAGCAAACTACAGCGGCAGCGAGGCTGGCGCTAGAGCAGCAAGGCAAGGTTTCTACATTAGGATTGCATCGACCGATCATGCAAGCATCACATTGCATTTTCCACATAGCAAATCAAGCATAAAAAAACCATGGCATAGAAATTAGAGCAAACCTCAGTGGTGGCGAGGCTGGTGCTAGAGCAGCAAGGCAAGGAAGCCAGGGAGGTGCTTCAACAAGTATTATGCCAGTACATGCGCCGCATAAACCTATGAACAAACCTACCTGCATTCAAAGCTGCAGCAAATGCCATACAAATAAATCAGAGGAGCATAGTCTAAAAGGAGGCTAATGGAGCATCAATCATAAACTATTTGAAGCAAAACAATCAATAAATAACTTATTACCAGAAGTAATCTCATCCATATGGTTAATTAATCAGAAGTATCTGAAACTAACATTCAAATTAGGGATAGAATTCAGCGTATATATGCTCTAGTATTTGTTGGATCCCAAGTAGCCTAGAGCAATTTTATAGCTGAGAGATCTTTAAAGAACTAACACGTCCATATAATTGAGAAAATAAAAATCAAATATCAACAACGCAAGTACATGGACTGAATACTTGCTCAGATTAATATATTCATTCAGACTTGTCACCGAATACCAGACGTTGAACTTGGCGAGCACAGCATATGTTAAGATTGGACAATATGACTAAACACAACAACGGAGCAAGTATCATTCAAGTAAACCAACACGACACACTTCAGTAATTGGGTTCAGGTGTGTGAACTGCACGCACGCACAAAGAGAGTGAGTGAATGAGTGTGTGGGTGAGTCTCGGAGATAGATAGAGAGAGAGAGAGAGAGAGAGAGAGAGAGAGAGAGAGAGAGAGATAGAGAGATATAGAGAGAGAGAGAGAGAGAGAGAGAGGGAGAGAGAGATGGGGATCGTACCGGATCCAAAGCAACAGGTAGCCAAGCTGCGATAAATTCATCGACGGCGGCTCAGTTCCCGCGCCAGGCCGACCAGATCAGAGAGATCAATGCAAGGCATCTGAGAAGTAAAGGAGCAGAATATATTACTATGCAGCCTCTTTAAAGTTCAGAAGGAGAATCTCAAATAGAGTGACCATTGTAAACAATTTATGCAAAAAAATCAATAATGCAGAGGAACATAATGTGTATCTTGGTGCATTATACTCAAATGGAAATTAATTAATGCCAATGACCATTTTTTAATGCCCAAGAACATTCAGCTATAACACACTCGATTATGCATGTTCAAAACCATGATAGTAACAACAGAAAAAGAATCAACGAAAAGAGAACCCACGCACCAGTTCCAATATTTATCCTTGAAAAACACATGCCCCATCTTGTTTCCTCCTATAGTACAGAACCCTGACCCTGAAACATACAATAAAAATCAAATATAGTTCAGCCATTATTAGGTCAAAATGCATGCCTCTCAGAGAGAAATAAGTGCACACGACATCATTTGGTTGATCAGAAAGTTGGGGAGCACATTAGGTTCACTGAGATAGAAATGAAATTCAAAGGATTTTTTGAAGCTAGTATTTGCCATCGTTCAATATTGGCAGAGAGGAATCCGCATGGCATATAATATTTTTGTCTTTAAAAATAACAACTAATCAGTGAACCTCATTCCACACCAACTAAGCACAGATCAATGTATGAATTGCACACAAAAATTGGGAGATGGTAGGAGAGATGAAATGGATCACCAGTTCACTCCTAGATCCAAGCACCACTAAATTATTTGTGTTGCGCAGGACTACATCAGTTGCATTGGTAGCCTGGAAAAAAAATCCAGATATGCAAATCAATCAAAGTTGGCATTGTTACACTTGCGGTCATTCATTTCTATTCATTGCAAGCAGCAGGCAACAACGAACACTGTAAGCACTTAACAAAGCAGGCACATATAAATGTAGAAAAATGGGATACCTGTAGGCCATACATCACACAATGCATGGATCCTCTAAGGCTGCAAGGCATATCTTCCATCAATTCCAGGGAAGAGTGTTCACCACGAGAGGGAGGCTTGTATATGAGTCCCATCTTCTTCTTCCCGCGGCCCCGGAGAACTGCAACTCTGCCCTTGCGATCTAGCCCCCTGCAAATGAACAAACAAACATATCTAATCGAATCTCGAGCAGATGAACATGTAAATGTGGGAAGTGGAGAGGGCGCTCACCGCTCTCTTCGTGCGGCGGACCAGAGGCGACTCACCTCGGTTCGTTTCTGCCGAAGATGCACGAACACGAGGACGTTGGTCCGACACCCTATAATCGATGGCAACGCCTCCTGGTCTGACCAACCTACATGTTGCAGTCCTCGTTATATTTGTTTACGGAGGGAGTATATACTAATTATGCATTTTCAGAACTAAAGTGAACTCAAAGCTAGACATTTATAGCTCCATGTGGTATTGTGCTACAGTGTACTGACCAGAGACAGTTCTGATTATTTATAATTAACGGGAAATGGGAAGAAATTCACAAGCAATTTAAAATCATGCAACTTTGATCATGCAACAGAAAAAGGCAGGGGGGGCTAGATTTAGTCCCATCTTCAATTTAAAATCATGCAACTTTGATCATGCAACAGAAAAAGGCAGGGGGAATATATATATATATATATATATATATATATATATATATATATATATATATATATATATATATATATCCATCTGAGCATACAAAATTAATTCCATGAATGTAGAACTCAAAAGAAGAATATAAGAAAAACAAACATACAACTAAAAAAATGAGCAGAGCTAAATCAAGGAAAAGTAACACAAGCCTAAATCGGTATATGGCTAAATTAAGTTACCATGCCCTGTTCAACACAAACAGCAGTGCCACTATAGCAATATCTTGGACCAGATTAAACTAAAGCTCACATAGTTTATTACCCAAAACTTCCTGGCAACACATCTATAATCCTAGCCAATAATAATTCAATTGGCCATGTCAATTCAGAGCAAAGAACAAGGGAGGCAACCATCCATGTGCAAACAAACAAACAAACAAGTAGTGTAATGAATACCAATCTGAAAACAATGGCTATACTGAGAAATTTGCTAGTAACCCAAGTGTAGCAAACAGAACTTCCTACTATAGAAAAAAATTAGCACGGCTGGATACATACAGAGTATAGGAGAGAGACGAGAGGAAGCAGTGGTCGGCTTACATAGGACGTAGTAGAAGAAGAAGACGTAGAAGCAGGTGAGACAGTAGCAATCCTCTCCTCTACCCTCTTCTCCTGTCCTTCACACAACAGTACCTGCACACGACCGCACACAGGCATCAGATGTAGAGAGGAGGAACACCAGAGGGAGAAAAAGAAGAAGGGGGAGGGACCTGACCTGCTTGCTGCACCTCCAGTGGAGTCGCCATGGTCATGGGTGCTAGGGTATTGAGGCAGGAGGGAGGAAGTGAGGGAGTGAGGGAGACTGGACGCGGCAGTCCTCCATGGTGAATGGTGGCATCCTTTTCTGGCTGAGGTACCCAACGAGGAGAAGGAGGAGCAGCGCCAGCAGGACGTAGCCGCGGCAGGCGAGGGCGGCCCTGAACCAGGCGCCCCCAGCGGGCGACGAGGAGGCGAGGGGCGCCCCGGCGAGGCCTGCTGCTGCTGCTCCCCTCCGCCGCCGCTGTCGTGCTCCACGTCCTCCCTCCGCTGCTGCTCATCATCGTTGGGGAGGGTGGGGGGCTCTGTTGCGGCGGATCTGGCCGCCGACGGCGCGGTTCGAGGCGGTGGGTGGCGGCGGCGGCGATGTGGGTGGGAGGAGAGAGGCGCGCGGGAGGGGAGAGGAGGAGGCGGCGAGGCGGGAGGAGCTGGACGCAGGGGAGGCGCGAGTGTGAGAGGGAGGCGGCGGCTAGGGTTCCACCAATGGAGCGCCCCTTTTATACCCCCACGACGCGAAATGACCGGAATGCACTGGTGGGGGTAAGGTATTTACAATTAGTTGCCATTGAAAATTTATCCGACGGCCCAGGACGATCGGGTCAAGATCGGACGGCCCACGGCGATCTGGCCTGAGATCCGACGGCCTGTATCGCGAGGAGATCCCAAGCTCACCACGAACGACACCCCCAAGAGGGCGACGACGCCCGGAGCGCCGATGTCGCTCGATCCGGCAAGGATTTGGGCTTTCGCCCGACATACGAGCTGGGTGAAAGGAAGAGGGGAAGGAGGCAACCTGGACGGCGCCCTCGGGCATCGCCGCCGTCGTGGCCTATTGGTCTCGGATCTCTCCGGAGCCACCTCCCACCTCCAGCCGCCAAACAGGTACAACTCCGGCGACAAAGGCCGCCCAAAGCAGGACCATAGAAGGCAGCCCTGGTTGAAGTAGACAGAGGCCTTGGAACGGGCGCCACCGACCACGCCGGAGCCCGGACCAAGGCCGCCGCCCGCAGCCGACGCAACCAGAACCATGGTGACGGAGATCCAGGAGGCAGGAGGGGGGACCTCAAGCCCGCCCAAACTCGTCGGGCAGAAACCACCTGGCCGCAGCTTCGGGGCCTGCCGACGACACTCCCGCGGCCGCCACCCGCCGGAGGCGCAACATCAGATCTGTCACACGCCGCTTGCACCATGCCATAGGGAGCCGAACCTCCCCCACCGCGATTCCCAACCCAGCGTCCGATCTACGCTGCCGGAAACCGAACGAGTCCGCGCCGCGCCTTGCGCGCCCTCGTCACGCCGTCCCGAACACGGCAACCCTCGCCGGTAAGCGCACCCATGCGAGCGCCGCGCCGAGTCCCCGCCCGAATGAGCGGCCCGCGCCACCCCTGCTCGAACTGGAGGAGGGAAGGGCCCCGCCGCCGCCGAGCCGCGCGGGCTTCGCCCGTCGACGTCCCCTGGCGGCGGCGAGGGGAGGAGGGGCCGGAGGGGCCTGCGCTGGCGTCGACTAGGGTTCGCTCCCGGGCCGCCCGCGGGAGCGACCTCGGGAGCGCACTAGTAGACTTTTGTAATTATGAGTACAAATCCATCCTCTCGAATCTGGGGCGTACGAGCGTGACTCAACGGTCCAGGATCTTTTTTCTATTCTTCTA
>NC_057797.1:14845798-14847381 GCF_018294505.1 Triticum aestivum
GGGTGTGGTCGGTCGGAGTTCGTACATCGTCGACATAAGCAAAACTTGACGGCTTCACATGCATACGCAGGTTTCACTCCTGGGTACAGGTTTATTTTTGTCACTGTGCGTGGTTTGTTTAGACCGTAATTAGTACTGTAGCTCGTTATGGGCTTGATGGACCAGTTTAGCTGGCACCACACTCAGATTCAGTACTACGTCCTTCCGTAAAGTAGAACTATAAACAATATAAAGAAAAATAATTCCTTATTTAGCCTTTTTTTAAATATGATTCCTTGTCCGGCGGCTGCCTAATGCTCGTGGAGGAGCCACTTCGGCTCCTCCTGTGCGGTGCAGAGGGCTGCCACGGCTAGAGCAGACGGCGGCCTTGCCCTTGCCGGGGTTGGCAGAGGAGTCGCTAAGCGACCACTCCTCACAGATCTTGACGGAATCACCTTTAAGGCAGCGGCAGCGGCGAGTGGCCATCTCCAGTGTGGTGACGGAGCGGTCGAGGGCGCACATGAGGGCTAGGTCCACGTTGTTGTGGACCCATTCCAGCGCTGTGTCGGACTTGGCGAACTCGGATTGGCAAGCGGCATTGCACCGGCCGTACTTCGCGTGTTGTCTCGCCGCGGGCTTCTCCTCGGATTCGACAGCCCCCGAGCCGGAGGCACCGCCGTACCCGCCTCCTCCTAGGTAGTGGAGCATGCAGCCACGCGCCTTCGTGATCACGGGCGGCTGCTCCTTCACGGGGTGGCAGTTGCTGCATGGCGGCAACGCGGGCCTGTCAATAGGGTGTACATATTGTGTGGCGACGGTGACACCGGCTCTTCCTGGACGCGGCGGATGCGCCGGGGACGCATGCTCTTCCTTGACGCGGCCTTCGATATGGAGGCCGCGGTTGTGCAGCGGATACGTGGATTCTTTCTTCACCCGCTGGAGCGGGGATGCCGGCTCCCGCTTCATACAGAAACGCGTCGGGGACGGTGGCTCCTCCTTGACGTGCGCTAATGATGGTGGCGCCGGGCCCATCTGATGGAGCGAGCGCTCTGTAATGATCTTCATCTAACAAAAGAATTATTCGTCTGTCGGGGCAGCCTCCACGAAGAAACAGGGCAGTTGCAGCAGCTGCTGGTCTTCCTCATCACCGGAGGAACCCAATGCCGTGGATGACAAGGGGCCCTGAGAGCAAGGGTTGCGGCCCCAGGATCCGCTTGATGAGGAACTTCCACCGCCTCCGCCTACCGGCGCAGAGAACCACAAGTTTGGCATCGCCTCTGGGCTCATGGAGGAGGAAGGGCTCGGAGAGAGGGACAGGGAGGGGAAGGGGACGATGCTCGGGGAGGGAGAGTGCGGTTGTGTGCGTCACCGGCATACAGCTTAAATAGCCGCGACTAGGCTAGGCGAAGGGGTGGTCAGCCCGCTTCAATGCGGCGCAACAGCCGGAGTTGGTTTCTCGGGACGCAGCGTCCGCATTGAAGCAGCGACGCCCGAGAGGTGACATCCATCGGCGTCGCCCTCCTGTCCGGTCACATCACGCAGCAACATGCCGGCCGATGCATACTCTGGGCCGGCATGAATGTGGCGCGGCAAGCGGCGATGGC
>NC_057797.1:14847771-14867249 GCF_018294505.1 Triticum aestivum
CCGACTTTGTCTTCAGTTTACGGGAGAAAGTGCTTTCGGACCTGCCTGCAAACCAATACAAGACCGTCTTGGATGACAAAACACATCCGGATCATGAGGTTCAGACAATTGCGGACGGTTTGAAAGTTGGCGTTGGAGTTGCCCTTAGGCAAGAGGATGGCTCCGACTGCCTATGCTCTAAAACGTGCAATACTACACTTACGGATAAAAAAGCGACGAATTCTCGCTACGGACTGGTGTGGTAACTAGTGGTTGGATATCACAGGGCCCACACCCTTAAATTCAGGCGGGAGGTTCAATAGAGAGAGGACAACTATGCCTGTAGATGTTATCCGTAACAATTCATCCGTAAGTGTAGGATTTTTGCTCTAAAACCTATTGACATTTCGGCCAATTTCAATGGAGGACCTTTCGCTGAGTGAGCATTCGGGACAATGGGAAAAATATTGTAGCAAATGAACATTGCCCCATCAAGAACTATTCCTTTATTATGCCATGGATAGATGGAGAGAGCGGCTTTTCTACAGTACGAGAGTATGGTATAAGAGGGAAAATTAGGACCCTTTGACGCGCTATTTCAGTTGACGGAGCATACACATGAGATAGACGCAACCTACTGCAGAAAGTATAGACAAGAGATAGGAGCCAACGGCTGATTGAGACTCGCTTTTTTGTTGTTGTTGTTCTGAATATGAACTGTATATTCGATTGGAGATGTTTGTCTTTTTTTCTATTTGAGATCCGATTGGAGATGGTCTTCTTATTGGCTAGAGATGTCGACAATCGCATGGGGTCCTCCAACACAGCCAATTTTATATGTTCCTCGATTGGAGTCATCTAACGTCATTTCTTTGTCATCTAACATTATCTGGTTAACAATATAATTTTTTTGTTTATTTCTCTGGTGCAATCAACGAGACGTATACTGTTTACCTGGCCGACGGCCGGACGCCACTGCTGGACGGGATCCAAATCGACGACGAGGAACAACACCATCGTCTCCTTTCATCTTTCTCCAGGTTAGTGTTAGTAATCTCGCTTCACTAATAGAAAAGGGGGCAACGGTCCAGGCTGGGTCAGCCCATTAGTCCCGATTCAATCTAGAACCGGGACCAATGGGGGCATTGGACCCGATTCGTGAGCCCAGGGGGCTGGCCGGGCCACGTGGGCCATTGGTCCCGGTTCATCAGTGTTGGGGAACGTACTAATTTCAAAAAAATTCCTACGCACACGCAAGATCATGGTGATGCATAGCAAAGAGAGGGGAGAGTGTTGTCTACGTACCCTCGTAGACCGAAGCGGAAGCGTTAACACAACGTAGAGGAAGTAGTCGTACGTCTTCCCGGTCCAACCGATCCAAGCACCGTTACTCCGGCACCTCCGAGTTCTTGGCACACGTTCAGCTCGATGACGCTCCCCGGGCTCCGATCCAGCAAAGCTTCGGAGATGAGTTCCGTCAGCACGACGGCGTGGTGACGATCTTGATGTTCTACCGTCGTAGGGCTTCGCCTAAGCACCACTACAATATGACCGAGGTGGAATATGGTGGAGGGGGCCACCGCACACGGCTAAGGAACGATCACGAAGATCAACTTGTGTGTCTATGGGGTGCCCCCTGCCCCCGTATATAAAGGAGCAAGGGAGGGAGGAGGCCGGCCCTAGGTTTGGCGCGCCAAGGGGAGTCCTACTCCCACCGGGAGTAGGATTCCCCTTTTCCTAGTCCAACTAGGAATCCTTCCATGTAGGGGAAGTAGGAGAGAAGGAAAGAAAAGAGAGAAGGAGAAGGAAGGAAGGGGGCGCCCCCCTTCCCTAGTCCAATTCGGACTAGAGCAAGGGGAGGGGCGCGGCCACCTTTTGGGCCCTTTCTCTCCTTTCCCGTATGGCCCAATGAGGCCCAATACGAATTCCCGTAACTCTCCGGTACTCCGAAAAATACCCGAATCACTCGGAACCTTTCCGAACTCCGAATATAGTCGTCCAATATATCGATCTTTACGTCTCGACCATTTCGAGACTCCTCGTCATGTCCCCGATCTCATCCGGGACTCCGAACTCCTTCAGTACATCAAAACTCATAATAACTATCATCGTAACCTTAAGCGTGCGGACCCTACGGTTCGAGAACAATGTAGACGTGACCGAGACACGTCTCCGGTCAATAACCAATAGCGGGACCTGGATGCCCATATTGGCTCCTACATATTCTGCGAAGATCTTTATCGGTCAGACCGCATAACAACATACGTCGTTCCCTTTGTCATCGGTATGTTACTTGCCCGAGATTCGATCGTTGGTATCTAATACCTAGTTCAATCTCGTTACCGGCAAGTCTCTTTACTCGTTCCGTAATACATCATCTCGCAACTAACTCATTGGTTGCAATGCTTGCAAGGCTTATGTGATGTGCATTACCGAGAAGGCCCTGAGATACCTCTCCGACATTCGGAGTGACAAATCCTAATCTCGAAATACGCCAACCCAACAAATACTTTCGGAGACACCTATAGAGCACCTTTATAATCACCAAGTTTTATGATGTTTGGTAGCACACAAAGAGTTCCTACGGTAAACGGGAGTTGCATAATCTCATAGTCAAAGGAACATGTATAAGTCATGGATAAAAGTAATAGCAACATACTAAACGATCGGGTGCTAAGCTAATGGAATGGGTCATGTCAATCAGATCATTCAACTAATGATGTGATCCCGTTAATCAAATAACAACTCTTTGTTCATGGTTAGGAAACATAACTATCTTTGATTAACGAGCTAGTCAAGTAGAGGCATACTAGTGACACTCTGTTTGTCTATGTATTCACACATGTATTATGTTTCCGGTTAATACAATTCTAGCATGAATAATAAACATTTATCATGATATGTAAGGAAATAAATAATAACTTTATTATTGCCTCTAGGGCATATTTCCTTCAGTCTCCCACTTGCACTAGAGTCAATAATCTAGTTCACATCGCCATGTGATTTACCAACAATAGTTCACATCACCATGTGATTAACACCCATAGTTCACATCGATATGTGATCAACACCCAAAGGGTTTACTAGAGTCAGTAATCTAGTTCACATCGCTATGTGATTAACACCCAAAGAGTACTAAGGTGTGATCATGTTTTGCTTGTGAGATAATTTTAGTCAACGGGTCTGTCACATACAGATCCGTAAGTATTTTGCGAATTCTATGTCTACAATGCTGCAGAGAGCTACTCTAGCTACTTGCTCCCACTTTCAATATGTATCTAGATCGAGACTTAGAGTCATCCAGATCAGTGTCAAAACTTGCATCGACGTAACCCTTTACTGCGAACCTTTCTGTCACGTCCATAATCGAGAAACATATCCTTATTCCACTAAGGATAATTTTTTGACCGCTGTCCAGTGATCTACTCCTAGATCACCATTGTACTCCCTTGCTTAACTCAGTGTAGGGTATACAATAGATCTGGTACACAGCATGGCATACTTTATAGAACCTATGGCCAAGGCATAGGGAATGACTTTCATTCTCTTTCTATCTTATGCCGTGGTCGGGTTTTGAGTCTTACTCAACTTTACACCTTGTAACACAGGCAAGAACTCTTTCTTTGACTGTTCCATTTTGAACTACTTCAAAATCTTGTCAAGCTATGTACTCATTGAAAAAACTTATCAAGCGTCTTGATCTATCTCTATAGATATTGATGCTCAATATGTAAGCAGCTTCACCGAGGTCTTCCTTTGAAAAACTCCTTTCAAACACTCCTTTGTGCTTTACAGAATAATTCTACATTATTTCTGATCAACAATATGTCATTCACATATACTTATCAGAAATGTTGTAGTGCTCCCACTCACTTTCTTGTAAATACAGGCTTCATTGCAAGTCTGTATAAAACTATATGCTTTGATCAACTTATCAAAGCGTGTATTCCAACTCCGAGATGCTTGCACCAGTCCATAGATGGATCGCTGGAGCTTGCATATTTTGTTAACACCTTTAGGATTTACAAAACCTTCTGGTTGCATCATATACAACTCTTCTTAAATAAACCCATTAAGGAATGCAGTTTTGTTTATCCATTTACCAGATTTCATAAAATGCGGCAATTGCTAACATGATTCGGACAGACTTAAGCATAGATACGATTGAGAAACTCTCATCGTAGTCAACACCTTGAACTTGTCGAAAACCTTTTGCGACAATTCTAGCTTTGTAGATAGTACTACTATCAGCGTCTGTCTTCCTCTTGAAGATCCATTTATTTTCTATGGCTTGCCGATCATCGGGCAAATCCATCAAAGTCCATACTTTGTTCTCATACATGGATCATATCTCAGATTTCATGGCCTCAAACCATTTCGCGGAATCTGGGCTCATCATCGCTTCCTCATAGTTCGTAGGTTCGTCATGGTCAAGTAACATGACCTCCAGAACAGGATTACCGTACCACTCTGGTGCGGATCTCACTCTGGTTTACCTACGAGATTCAGTAGTAACTTGATCTGAAGTTACATGATCATCATCATTAGCTTCCTCACTAATTTGTGTAGTAGACACAAGAACAGATTTCTATGATGAACTATTTTCCAATAAGGGAGATGGTACAATTACCTTATCAAGTTTTCTACTTCCCTCCCACTCACTTCTTTCGAGAGAAACTCCTTCTCTAGAAAGGATCCATTCTTAGCAATGAATATCTTGCCTTCGGATCTGTGATAGAAGTTGTACCCAACTGTCTCCTTTGGGTATCCTATGAAGACACATTTCTCCGATTTGGGTTTGAGCTTATCAGGATGAAACTTTTCATATAAGCATCACAATCCCAAACTTTAAGAAACGACAACTTTGGTTTCTTGCTAAACCATAGTTCATATAGTGTCGTCTCAACGGATTTAGATGGTGCCCTATTTAACGTGAATGCAGTTGTCTCTAATGCATAACCCCATAACTATAGTGGTAAATCGGTAAGAAACATCATAGATTGTACTATATCCAATAAAGTATGGTTATGATGTTCGGACACACCATTATGTTGTGGTGTTCTAGGTGGCATGAATTTGTGAAACTATTCCACATTGTTTTAATTGAAGACCAAACTCGTAACTCAAATATTCGCCTCCGCAATCAGATCGTGGAAACCTTATCTTCTTATCACGATGATTTTCCACTTCACTCTGAAATTTTTGAACTGTTCAAATGTTTCAGACTTATGTTTCATCAAGTAGATATCCCCATATCTGCTCAAATCATCTCTGAAGGTCAGAAAAATAATGATACCTGCTGCAAGCCTTAATATTCATCGGACCACATACATCAGTATGTATGATTTCCAACAAATCTGTTGCTTGCTCCATTGTTCCGGAGAACGGCGTTTTAGTCATCTTGCCTATAAGGCATGGTTCGCAAGCATCAAGTGATTCATAATCAAGTGATTCCAAAAGCCCATCAGCATGGGGTTTCTTCATGTGCTTTACACCAATATGACCTAAATGGCAGTGCCACAAATAAGTTGCGCTATCAATATTAACTTTGCATCTTTTGGTTTCAATATTATGAATATGTGTATCACTAGGATCGAGATCCAACGAACTTGTTTCATTGGGTGTATGACCATCGAATGTTTTATTCATGTAAACAGAACAACAATTATTCTCCGATTTTAATGAATAACCATATTGCAATAAACATGATCAAATCATATTCATGCTCAACGCAAAAACCAAATAACACTTATTTAGGTTCAACACTAATCCCGAAAGTATAGGGGAGTGTGGAATGATGATCATATCAATCATGGAACTACTTCCAACACACATCGTCACTTCACCCTTAACTAGTCTCTGTTTATTCTGCAACTCCTGTTTCGAGTTACTACTCTTAGCAACTGAACAAGTATCAAATACTGAGGGGTTGCTATAAACACTAGTAAAGTACACATCAATAACATGTATATCAAATATACTTTTGTTCACTTTGCCATCCTTCTTATCCACCAAACACTTGGGGTAGTTCCGCTTCCAGTGACCAGTCCTTTTGCAGCAGAAGCACTTAGTCTCAGGTTTAGGACCAGACTTGGGTTTCTTCAGTTGAGCAGCAACTTGCTTGCTGTTCTTCTTGAAGTTCCCCATTTTTTCCTTTGCCCTTTTCTTGAAACTAGTGATCTTGTCAACCATCAACACTTGATGTTTTTCTCGATTTCTACCTTCGTCAATTTCAGCATTACGAAGAGCTTGGGAATCGTTTCCGTTATCCCTTGCATATTATAGTTCATCACGAAGTTCTACTAACTTGGTGATGGTGACTAGAGAATTCTGTCAATCACCATTTTATCTGGAAGATCAACTCCCACTTGATTCAAGCGATTGTAGTACAATCTGAGAACATGCTCACTGCTTGAGCGATTCTCCTCCATCTATTAGCTATAGAACTTGTTGGAGACTTCATATCTCTCAACTCCGGTATTTGCTTGAAATATTAAATTCAACTCCTGGAACATCTCATATGGTCCATGACGTTCAAAACGTCTTTGAAGTCCCGATTCTAAGCCGTTAAGCATGGTGCACTAAACTATCAAGTAGTCATCATATTGAGCTAGCCAAACGTTCATAATGTCTGCATCTGCTCCTGCAATAGGTCTGTCACCTAGCGGTGCATCAAGGACATAATTCTTCTGTGCAGCAATGAGGACAAACCTCAGATCATGGATCCAATCCGCATCATTGCTACTAACATCTTTCAACACAATTTTCTCTAGGAACATATCAAAATAAACACATGAAAGCAACAACGCGAGCTATTGATCTACAACATAGATATGCTAATACTACCAGGACTAAGTTCATGATAAATTAAAGTTCAATTAATCATATTACTTAAGAACTCCCACTTAGATAGACATCCCTCTAATCTTCTAAGTGATCACGTGATCCAAATCAACTAAACCATAAACGATCATCACGTGAAATGGATTAGTCTTCAATGGTGAACATCATTATGTTGATCATATCTACTATATGATTCACGCTCGACCTTTCGGTCTCCGTGTTCCGAGGCCATATCTGCATATGCTAGGCTCGTCAAGTATAACCCGAGTATTCTGCGTGGGCAAAACTGTCTTGCACCCGTTGTAGATCGACGTAGAGCTTATCACACCCGATCATCACGTGGTGTCTGGGCACGACAAACTTTGGCAACGGTGCATACTCAGGGAGAACACTTCTTGATAATTAGTGAGAGATCATCTTATAATGCTACCGTCAATCAAAGCAAGATAAGACGCATAAAAAGATAAACATCACATGCAATCAATATAAGTGATATGATATCGCCATCATCATCTTCGTGCTTGTGATCTCCATCTCCGAAGCACCGTCATGATCACCATCGTTACCGGCGCGACACATTGATCTCCATCGTAGCATCGTTGTCGTCTCGCCAATCTAATGCTACTACGACTATCGCTACCGCATAGTGATAAAGTAAAGCATTACAGGGCGATTGCATTGCATACAATAAAGCGACAACCATATGGCTCCTGCCAGTTGCCGATAACTCAGTTACAAAACATGATCATCTCATACAATAAAATTTAGCATCATGTCTTGACCATATCACATCACAACATGCCCTGCAAAAACAAGTTAGACGTCCTCTACCTTGTTTGTTGCAAGTTTTACGTGGCTGCTACGGGCTTAAGCAAGAACCAATCTCACCTACGCATCAAAGCCACAACGATAGTTTGTCAAATAGACTCCGTTTTAACCTTCACAAGGACCGGGCGTAGCCATACTCGGTTCAACTAAAGTTGGAGAAACTGACACCCGCCAGCCACCTGTGTGCAAAGCACGTCGGTAGAACCAGTCTCGCGTAAGCATACGCGTAATGTCGGTCCGAGCCGCTTCATCCAACAATACCGCCGAACCAAAGTATGACATGCTGGTAGGCAGTATGACTTGTATCGTCCACAACTCACTTGTGTTCTACTCGTGCATATAACATCAAACCATAAAACCTAGGCTCGGATGCCACTGTTGGGGAACGTAGTAATTTCAAAAAATTTCCTACGTACACGCAAGATCATGGTGATGCATAGACCGAAGCGGAAGCCTTGACACAACGTAGAGGAAGTAGTTGTACGTCTTCCCGGTCCAACCGATCCAAGCACCGTTACTCCGGCACCTCCGAGTTCTTGGCACACGTTCAGCTCGATGACGCTCCCCGGGCTCCGATCCAGCAAAGCTTCGGGGATGAGTTCCGTCAGCATGACGGCGTGTTGACGATCTTGATGTTCTACCGTCAGAGGGCTTCGCCTAAGCACCGCTATAATATGACCGAGGTGGAATATGGTGGAGGGGGGCACCGCACACGGATAAGGAACGATCACGAAGATCAACTTGTGTGTCTATGGGGTGCCCCCTGCCCCCGTATATAAAGGAGCAAGGGAGGGAGGAGGCCGGCCCTAGGTTTGGCGCGCCAAGGGGAGTCCTACTCCCACCGGGAGTAGGATTCCCCTTTTCCTAGTCCAACTACGAATCCTTCCATGTAGGGGAAGTAGGAGAGAAGGAAAAGGAAGAGACAAGGAGAAGTAAGGAAGGGGGCGCCCCCCTTCCCTAGTCCAATTCGGACTAGAGCAAGGGGAGGGGCGCGGCCACCTTTTGGGCCCTTTCTCTCCTTTCCTGTATGGCCCAATGAGGCCCAATACGAATTCCCGTAACTCTCCGGTACTCCGAAAAATACCCGAATCACTCGGAACCTTTCCGAACTCCGAATATAGTCGTCCAATATATCGATCTTTACGTCTCGACCATTTCGAGACTCCTCGTCATGTCCGCGATCTCATCTGGGACTCCGAACTCCTTTGGTACATCAAAACTCATAATAACTGTCATCGTAACCTTAAGCGTGCGGACCCTACGGTTCGAGAACAATGTAGACATGACCGAGACACGTCTCCGGTCAATAACCAATAGCGGGACCTGGATGCCCATATTGGCTCCTACATATTCTGTGAAGATCTTTATCGGTCAGATCGCATAACAACATACGTCGTTCCCTTTGTCATCGGTATGTTACTTGCCCGAGATTCGATCGTTGGTATCCAATACCTAGTTCAATCTCGTTACCGGCAAGTCTCTTTACTCGTTCCGTAATACATCATCTCGCAACTAACTCATTGGTTGCAATGCTTGCAAGGCTTATGTGATGTGCATTACCGAGAAGGCCCTGAGATACCTCTCCGACATTCGGAGTGACAAATCCTAATCTCGAAATACGCCAACCCAACAAATACTTTCGGAGACACCTGTAGAGCACCTTTATAATCACCCAGTTACGTTGTGACGTTTGGTAGCACACAAAGTGTTCCTACGGTAAACGGGAGTTGCATAATCTCATAGTCAAAGGAACATGTATAAGTCATGTATAACCTATGTTGGGGAACGTAGTAATTTCAAAAAATTTCCTACGCACGCGCAAGATCATGGTGATGCATAGCAACAAGGGGGAGAGTGTTGTCTACATACCCTTGTAGACCTGAAGCGGAAGCGATCACAACGTAGAGGAAGTAGTCGTACGTTCTCCTCGCGATATCCAACTGATCCCGGCGCCGTTACTCCGGCGCCCCCGAGTTCTTGGCACACGTACAGCTCGGTGACGCTCCTCGGCCTCCGATCCAGCAAAGCTCCGGGGAGAGAGTTCTGTCAGCACGACGGCGTGGTGACGATCTTGATGTTCTAATATCGCAGGGCTTCGCCTAAACGCTGCAACAATATGACCGAGGTGGATTATGGTGGAAGGGGGCACCGCACACGGCTAAGGAAGGATCTCAAGGATCAACTTGTGTGTTTAGAGGTGCCCCCTTGCCCCCGTATATAAAGGTTCAAGGGGGAGGGGGCGGCCGGCCTAGAGGGGGCGCGCCAGGGAGTCCTACTCCCACCGGGAGTAGGATTCCCCCAAACCTAGTTGGAATAGGATTCACCGGAAGGGGGGGAGAGAGAGAGAGAGAGAGAGAGGGAAAGGGGGGCGCCGCCCCCCCTCCTTGTCCAATTCGGACTAGAGGGGAGGGGGCGCGCGGCCAGCCCCTGGCCGCCCCTCCTCTTCTCCACTTTGGGCCCATGTGGCCCATTAACCCCCGGGGGGTTCCGGTAACCCCTCCGGTACTCCGGTAAAATGCCGATTTCACCCGGAACCATTCCGTTATCCAAATATAGTCATACAATATATCAATCTTTATGTCTCGACCATTTCGAGACTCCTCGTCATGTCCGTGATCACATCCGGGACTCCGAACTCCTTCGGTACATCAAAATACACAAACTCATAATAACTGTCATCGAAACCTTAAGCGTGCGGACCCTACGGTTCGAGAACAATGTAGACATGACCGAGACACGTCTCTGGTCAATAACCAATAGCGGGACCTGGATGCCCATATTGGCTCCTACATATTCTACGAAGATCTTTATCGGTCAGACCGTATAACAACATATGTTTGTTCCCTTTGTCATCGGTATGTTACTTACCCGAGATTCGATCGTCGGTATCCAATACCTAGTTCAATCTCGTTACCGGTAAGTCTCTTTACTCGTTCCGTAATACATCATCTCACAACCAACTCATTAGTTGTAGTGCTTGCAAGGCTTATGTGATGTGCATTACCGAGAGGGCCCAAAGATACCTCTCCGACTATCGGAGTGACAAATCCTAATCTCGAAATACGCCAACCCAACATCTACCTTTGGAGACACCTGTAGTACTCCTTTATAATCACCCAGTTACGTTGTGACGTTTGGTAGCACCCAAAGTGTTCCTCCGGCAAACGGGAGTTGCATAATCTCATAGTCATAGGAACATGTATAAGTTATGGATGAAAGCAATAGCAACACACTAAACGATAAGGTGCTAAGCTAATGGAAATGGGTCATGTCAATCAGATCATTCAACAAATGATGTGACCTCGTTAATCAAATGACAACTCCTTTGTCTATGGTTAGGAAACTTAACCATCTTTGATTAACGAGCTAGTCAAGTAGAGGCATACTAGTGACACTCTGTTTGTCTATGTATTCACACATGTATTATGTTTCCGGTGAATATAATTCTAGCATGAATAATAAACATTTATCATGAAATAAGGAAATAAATAATAACTTTATTATTGCCTCTAGGGCATATTTCCTTCAGTCCCACTTGCACTAGAGTCAATAATCTAGATTACACAGTAATGATTCTAACACCCATGGAGTTTTGGTGCTGATCATGTTTTGCTCGTGGAAGAGGCTTAGTCAACGGGTCTGCTACGTATGTATCTTGCAAATCTCTATGTCTCCCACCTGGACCAAGTCCCGGATGGAATTGAAGCGTCTCTTGATGTGCTTGGTTCTCTTGTGAAATCTGGATTCCTTCGCCAAGGCAATTGCTCCAGTATTGTCACAAAGGATTTTCATTGGACCCGATGCACTAGGTATGACACCTAGATCGGATATGAACTCCTTCATCCAGACTCCTTCATTAGCTGCTTCCGAAGCTGCTATGTACTCCGCTTCACATGTAGATACCGCTACGACGCTTTGTTTAGAACTGCACCAACTGACAGCTCCACCGTTTAATGTAAATACGTATCCGGTTTGCGATTTCGAATCGTCCGGATCAGTGTCAAAGCTTGCATCAACGTAACCACTTACGATGAGCTCTTTGTCACCTCCATATACGAGAAACATCTCCTTAGTCCTTTTCAGGTACTTTAGGATATTCTTGACCGCTGTCCAGTGATCCACTCCTGGATTACTTTGGTACCTCCTTGCTAAGCTAATAGCAAGGCACACATCAGGTCTGGTACACAGCATTGCATACATGAAAGAGCCTATGGCTGAAGCATAGGGAACATCTTTCATTTTCTCTCTATCCTCTGCAGTGGTCGGGCATTGAGTCTTACTCAACTTCATACCTTGCAACACAGGCAAGAACCCTTTCTTTGCTTGATCCATTTTGAACTTCTTCAAAACTTTGTCAAGGTATGTGCTCTGTGAAAGTCCAATTAAGCGTCTTGATCTATCTCTATAGATCTTGATGCCTAATATGTAAGCAGCTTCACCGAGGTCTTTCATTGAAAAACTCTTATTCAAGTATCCCTTTATGCTATCCAGAAATTCTATATCATTTCCGATCAGCAATATGTCATCCACATATAATATCAGAAATGCTACAGAGCTCCCACTCACTTTCTTGTAAATACAGGCTTCTCCAAAAGTCTGTACAAACCCAAATGCTTTGATCACACTATCAAAACGTTTATTCCAACTCCGAGATGCTTGCACCAGTCCATAAATGGATCGCTGGAGCTTGCACACTTTGTTAGCTCCCTTTGGATCGATAAAACCTTCTGGTTGCATCATATACAACTCTTCTTCCAGAAATCCATTCAGGAATGCAGTTTTTACATCCATTTGCCAAATTTCATAATCATAAAATGCGGCAATTGCTAACATGATTCGGACAGACTTAAGCATTGCTACGGGTGAGAAGGTCTCATCGTAGGCAATCCCTTGAACTTGTCGGAAACCCTTTGCGACAAGTCGAGCTTTGTAGACAGTAACATTACCGTCAGCGTCAGTCTTCTTCTTAAAGATCCACTTGTTTTCTATTGCTTGCCGACCCTCGGGCAAGTCAACCAAAGTCCACACTTTGTTTTCATACATGGATCCCATCCCAGATTTCATGGCTTCAAGCCACTTTGCGGAATCTGGGCTCACCATCGCTTCTTCATAGTTCGTAGGTTCATCATGATCTAGTAGCATGACTTCCAGAATAAGATTACCGTACCACTCTGGTGCGGATCTTACTCTGGTTGATCTACGAGGTTCTGTAGTAACTTGATCTGAAGTTTCATGATCAACATCATCAACTTCCTCACTACTTGGCGTAGATGTCTCAGAAACCGGTTTCTGAGATAAGCTACTTTCCAATAAGGGAGAAGGTAGAGTTACCTCATCAAGTTCTACTTTCCTCCCACTCACTTCTTTCGAGAGAAACTCCTTCTCTAGAAAGGATCCATTTTTAGCAACAAATGTCTTGCCTTCGGATCTGTGATAGAAGGTGTACCCAACTGTCTCCTTTGGGTATCCTATGAAGACACACTTCTCCGATTTAGGTTCGAGCTTATCAGGTTGAAGCTTTTTCACATAAGCATCGCAGCCCCAAACTTTAAGAAACGACAACTTTGGTTTCTTGCTAAACCATAGTTCATAAGGTGTCGTCTCAACGGATTTTGACGGTGTTCTATTCAACGTGAATGCGGCCGTCTCAAGAGCATAACCCCAAAATGATAGCGGTAAATCTGTAAGAGACATCATAGATCGCACCATATCTAGTAAAGTGCGATTACGACGTTCGGACACACCATTGCGCTGTGGTGTTCCGGGTGGCGTGAGTTGCGAAACTATTCCGCATTGTTTCAAATGTAGACCAAACTCGTAACTCAAATATTCTCCTCCACGATCAGATCGTAGAAACTTTATTTTCTTGTTACGATGATTTTCAACTTCACTCTGAAATTCTTTGAACTTTTCAAATGTTTCAGACTTGTGTTTCATTAAGTAGATATACCCATATCTGCTCAAATCATCTGTGAAGGTGAGAAAATAACGATATCCGCCACGAGCTTCAACATTCATCGGACCACATACATCCGTATGTATGATTTCCAACAAATCTGTTGCTCTCTCCATAGTACCGGAGAACGGTGTTTTAGTCATCTTGCCCATGAGGCACGGTTCGCAAGTGCCAAGTGATTCGTAATCAAGTGACTCCAAAAGTCCATCAGTATGGAGTTTCTTCATGCGCTTTACGCCGATATGACCTAAACGGCAGTGCCACAAATAAGTTGCACTATCATTATCAACTCTGCATCTTTTGGCTTCAACATTATGAATATGTGTATCACTACTATCGAGATTCATCAAAAATAGACCACTCTTCAAGGGTGCATGACCATAAAAGATGTTACTCATATAAATAGAACAACCATTATTCTCTAATTTAAATGAATAACCGTCTCGCATCAAACAAGATCCAGATATAATGTTCATGCTCAATGCTGGCACCAAATAACAATTATTTAGGTCTAATACTAATCCCGAAGGTAGATGTAGAGGTAGCGTGCCGACTGCGATCACATCGACTTTGGAACCATTTCCCACGCGCATCGTCACCTCGTCCTTTGCTAGTGTCCGCTTAATCTGTAGTCCCTGTTTCGAGTTGCAAATATTAGCAACAGAACCAGTATCAAATACCCAGGTACTACTGCGAGCTCTAGTAAGGTACACATCAATAACATGTATATCACATATACCTTTGTTCACCTTGCCATCCTTCTTGTCCGCCAAATACTTGGGGCAGTTCCGCTTCCAGTGACCAGTCTGCTTGCAGTAGAAGCACTCAGTTTCAGGCTTAGGTCCAGACTTGGGTTTCTTCTCCTGAGCATCAACTTGTTTGATGTTCTTCTTGAAGTTCCCCTTCTTCTTGAAACTAGTGGTCTTATTGACCATCAACACTTGATGCTCTTTCTTGATTTCTACCTCCGCAGCCTTTAGCATTGCGAAGAGCTCAGGCATAGTCTTTACTAACCCTTGCATATTATAGTTCATCACGAAGCCTCTGTAGCTTGGTGGCAGTGATTGAAGAATTCTGTCAATGACACAATCATCCGGAAGATTAACTCCCAGCTGACTCAAGTGATTGTAATACCCAGACATTCTGAGTATGTGCTCACTGATAGACCCATTCTCCTCCATCTTGCAGCTATAGAACTTATTGGAGACTTCATATCTCTCAATCCGGGCATTCTGTTGGAATATCAACTTCAACTCCTGGAACATCTCATATGCTCCATGGTTCTCAAACCGACGTTGAAGTCCCGGTTCTAAGCCGTAAAGCATGGCACACTGAACTATCAAGTAGTCATCAGCTTTGCTCTGCCAGACGTTCATAACATCTGGTGTTGCTCCAGCAGCAGGCCTGGCACCTAGCGGTGCATCCAGGACGTAACTCTTCTGTGCAGCAATGAGGATAATCCTCAAGTTACGGACCCAGTCCGTGTAATTGCTACCATCATCTTTCAACTTTGCTTTCTCAAGGAACGCATTAAAATTCAACGGAACAACAGCACGAGCCATCTATCTACAATCAACATAAACAAGCAAGATACTATCAGGGACTAAGTTCATGATAAATTTAAGTTCAATTAATCATATTACTTAAGAACTCCCACTTAGATAGACATCTCTCTAATCTTCTAATTGATCACGTGATCCAAATCAAACTAAACCATAACCGATCATCACGTGAAATGGATTAGTTCTTAATGGTGAACATCATTATGTTGATCATATCTACTATATGATTCACGCTCGACCTTTCGGTCTCCGTGTTCCGAGGCCATATCTGCATATGCTAGGCTCGTCAAGTATAACCCGAGTATTCTGCATGTGCAAAACTGGCTTGCACCCGTTGTAGATGGACGTAGAGCTTATCACACCCGATCATCACGTGGTGTCTGGGCACGATGAACTTTGGCAACGGTGCATACTCGGGGAGAACACTCCTTGATAATTTAGTGAGAGATCATCTTATAACTCTACCGTCAATCAAAGCTAGATAAGATGCATAAAAAGATAAACATCACATGCAAATCAATATAAGTGATATGATATGGTCATCATCATCTTGTGCTTCATGATCTCCATCTCTGCAGCACCATCATGATCACCATCGTCACCGGCGCGACACCTTGATCTCCATCGTAGCATCGTTGTCGTCTCGCCAATCTTATGCTTCTACGACTATCGCTACCGCTTAGTGATAAAGTAAAGCATTACAGGGCGATTGCATTGCATACAATAAAGCGACAACCATATGGCTCCTGCCAGTTGCCGATAACTCGGTTACAAAACATGATCATCTCATACAATAAAATTTAGCATCATGTCTTGACCATATCACATCACAACATGCCCTGCAAAAACAAGTTAGACGTCCTCTACTTTGTTTGTTGCAAGTTTTTCGTGGCTGCTACGGGCTTAAGCAAGAACTCATCTTACCTATGCATCAAAACCACAACGATAGTTCGTCAAATAGACTCCGTTTTAACCTTCTCAAGGACCGGGCGTAGCCACACTTGGTTCAACTAAAGTTGGTGAGATGTCTCCCGCAAGCCATCTGTGTGCAAAGCACGTCGAGGGAACCGGTCTCGCGTAAGCGTACGCGTAAGGTTGGTCCGGGTCATCTCATCCAACAATACTGCTGAACCAAAGTATGACATGCTGGTAGGCAGTATGACTTGTATCGTCCACAACTCACTTGTGTTTTATTCGTGCATATAACATCAAACCATAAAAACCTAGGCTCGGATGCCACTGTTGGGGAACATAGTAATTTCAAAAAAAATTCCTACGCACACGCAAGATCATGGTGATGCATAGCAACGAGGGGGAGAGTGTTGTCTACATACCCTTGTAGACCTGAAGCGGAAGCGATCACAACATAGAGGAAGTAGTCGTATGTTCTCCTCGCGATCCAACCGATCCCGGCGCCGTTACTCCGACGCCCCCGAGTTCTTGGCACACGTACAGCTCGGTGACGCTCCTCGGCCTCCGATCCAGCAAAGCTCCGGGGAGAGAGTTCTGTCAGCACGACGGCGTGGTGACGATCTTGATGTTCTAATATCGCAGGGCTTCGCCTAAACGCTGCAACAATATGACCGAGGTGGATTATGGTGGAAGGGGGCACCGCACACGGCTAAGGAACGATCTCAAGGATCAACTTGTGTGTTTAGAGGTGCCCCCTTGCCCCCGTATATAAAGGTTCAAGGGGGAGGGGGCGGCCGGCCTAGAGGGGGCGCGCCAGGGAGTCCTACTCCCACCGGGAGTAGGATTCCCCCAAACCTAGTTGGAATAGGATTCACCGGAAGGGGGAAAGAGAGAGAGAGAGAGAGAGAGGGAAAGAGGGGCGCCGCCCCCCCTCCTTGTCCAATTCGGACTAGAGGGGAGGGGCGCGCGGCCAGCCCCTGGCCGCCCCTCCTCTTCTCCACTTTGGGCCCATGTGGCCCATTAACCCCCGGGGGGTTCCGGTAACCCCTCCGGTACTCCGGTAAAATGCCGATTTCACCCGGAACCATTCCGTTATCCAAATATAGTCATCCAATATATCAATCTTTATGTCTCGACCATTTCGAGACTCCTCGTCATGTCCGTGATCACATCCGGGACTCCGAACTCCTTCGGTACATCAAAATACACAAACTCATAATAACTGTCATCGAAACCTTAAGCGTGCGGACCCTACGGTTCGAGAACAATGTAGACATGACCGAGACACGTCTCTGGTCAATAACCAATAGCGGGACCTAGATGCCCATATTGGCTCCTACATATTCTACGAAGATCTTTATCGGTCAGACCGTATAACAACATACGTTTGTTCCCTTTGTCATCGGTATGTTACTTACCCGAGATTTGATCGTCGGTATCCAATACCTAGTTCAATCTCGTTACCGGTAAGTCTCTTTACTCGTTCCGTAATACATCATCTCACAACCAACTCATTATTGTAGTGCTTGCAAGGCTTATGTGATTTGCATTACCGAGAGGGCCCAGAGATACCTCTCCGACTATCGGAGTGACAAATCCTAATCTCGAAATACGCCAACCCAACATCTACCTTTGGAGACACCTGTAGTACTCCTTTATAATCACCCAGTTACGTTGTGACGTTTGGTAGCACCCAAAGTGTTCCTCCGGCAAACGGGAGTTGCATAATCTCATAGTCATAGGAACATGTATAAGTTATGGATGAAAGCAATAGCAACACACTAAACGATAAGGTGCTAAGCTAATGGAAATGGGTCATGTCAATCAGATCATTCAACAAATGATGTGACCTCATTAATCAAATGACAACTCCTTTGTCTATGGTTAGGAAACTTAACCATCTTTGATTAACGAGCTAGTCAAGTAGAGGCATACTAGTGACACTCTGTTTGTCTATGTATTCACACATGTATTATGTTTCCGGTTAATACAATTCTAGCATGAATAATAAACATTTATCATGAAATAAGGAAATAAATAATAACTTTATTATTGCCTCTAGGGCATATTTCCTTCACACCATTGGTCGCGGTTCATGCCACGAACCGGGACCAAAGGCTCCCCTTTAGTCGCGGTTCATGCCACGAACCGGGACTAAAGGTTTGGCCCAGAGTTTAGTCCCACCTCGCCAACCGAAGGGCGCCCACACCTGTTTATAAGCCCGTCCCTCTCTGCGTTGTTGAGCTCCTCTCAAAGTGAAAATAGATGCACCTATAGAGGAAATTGGACCTAAATTCATAAATAGAAATTAATTATGAATTTATGTGTAATTTTCTCTATAAATGCATCTATGTTCACTAACAGAGAAGTTTTTATTTTTTGTGACCTAAAAGAAAAAAGAAATCACTAACAAACTATAAGTATTTAGTTCTAAGTAGAAATGAAAAAATAAATAGCAAAAAAGAAAAAAATGCCTATAATATTTGTTATGACTAACTAAAATTACCAAATTGAGTAAAGTTATTCATAAACTAGTGATTCACACAAATTTTAAAAAATTCACATTTAAACTATTCAAATTTTAAAACTAATGGCACTAACAGAAAGTTTATAATTTTTGTGACCTAAAATAAAAAAGAAATCACTACAAAACAAAAAAACAAAAAAAGTGCCACCTACTATTAAATAGCAGGAAAAGATTGACTCAAAAATCAATTTTAACTATTCTACAAAGTGTGTTCACACAAATTTAGTAAAGTAGTGATTCATAAACTACTGATTCACACAAATTTTAAAAAATTCAAATTTAAACTATTCAAATTTTAAAGCTAATGGCACTAACAGAAAGTTTATAATTTTTGTGACCTAAAAGAAAAAAGAAATCACTAAAAAGCTATGAGTATTTAGTTCTAAGTAGAAACGAAAAAATAAATAGAAAAAAAACGCCACCTACTGGGCCAGCACGGCCTGAATACGACTAGAAACCCAACCATGGGCCAGGATTCAGGCCCGCAGCAGGCCCAGTATACCCACAGGCATTGCAGTGTCCAATTAGGCCCATAAGCCTGCATTCCAGAGGAGTTCGAGACGGAAGAGGCAGCGGAGCTTATAAACAGGTGCTCGTCACTCTCAGCTAGCGAGGTGGGACTAAACTCCCACCACCGCGCCAGCGCAAGGCCATTGGTCCCGGTTGGTGGCACCAACCGGGACTAAAGGGGGGAATTGGTCCCGGTTCGTGACAGAAACCAGGACGAATGCCCCCTTTGGTCCCGGTTGGTGCCACCAACCGGGACTAAAGGCCGCCGCTTCCCGCCCTATGGGCTGCCGAAAAGTGGCCTTTGGTCCCGGTTGGTGCCACCAACCGGGTCTAAAGGGGGCAGTCGTCCCGGTTTCTGTCA
>NC_057797.1:14867571-14893477 GCF_018294505.1 Triticum aestivum
CACTTGCGAAAATTTTGGGTTCAGTTCGTTCTTCCCCGCCCGACGACGCCGCCAGGCTGCGCCTCGCCGTCGCCCTGCCTCCGCTGCCGTCCCGCGCGGCCGCAGACGCCATCGCCGCCACGTGCCCCCCTGCCTCCTCGCCGCCGACGCCGTGCCCCTCACCGTCGTTGTCGCCGCGCGCCCCCTGCCTCCTCATCGCCCGTCGCGCCGCGCCCCCTCACTGTCGTCGTCTCCGCGCCTCTCACCGTCGCCGTCGTCGCGCCCCTCACCGTCGCCGGCCTCCTCGTCGATCGCCGCCCCGGCCCGTTGCGTAATTTCCTAATTTAGTGTGTAGTTAATTTAGATGCGTAATTTAGGATGTAGAGTTAATTAATTGAGTTGTTGTAGTTAATTTAGATGCGTAGTTTAGATGTATAGTTAATTGAATTGTTGTAGTTAATTTAGATGCATAGTTTAGAATTTTTTACTGTTCATACATTTTTTTGGTGATATTGTTGTTGCATATGCAAAAGTTTGTGTGTTCATATATATGCAAAGAATATGTCAATTTGTTCATAGAATTTTTATGAATTTTTTTGTTGTAATTTTATTCATAGAATTTTTATTTTGTTCCTAGATTTTTTACGATTTTTTTTCTGTTGTAATTTTGTTCATAGATTTTTTATGATTTTTTTCTGTTGTAATTTTGTTCATAGAATTTTTATGATTTTTTTTGTTCATAGAATTATCTTTGTCAATTTACGTATATGTTCATATTTAGAAGAAGAGGAGAGGAATAACAGGAGAAATAAATAAGAAGATGAAAAGGAAGAAAAAAAGAGGAGAAGAAGAAGGAATAATAGAGGAGAAGAAGAAGATATTTATTTCTTCTTCTTCTCTTTTTTTCTTCTTCTTCCTCTTCTTATTTTTGTTATCGGGTATGTCGTTGTCGATATACACCCCCTCCCCGATAATTTTTAGTAATTAGTACTACTTAGAAAGTGTTTAACGGACTTATTTAGAACTATGTAAACTTGTTTATTTTTAGTAAGTACTACATTATTCTATTTATAGTAAGTGCTTAGTAGTTGAACTAGTTGATTTAATAAAACTGGTTTATTTTACTATAGAAGTAGTTTATTTTTAGCAAGAAAATTAATAGAACTAGTTTATTTTTTTAGTTAAAGCAATTATTCCCGCATCGACGTGGACGATGCGTATCCCGCATCCTCGTCGTCGAGTCGGCGGAGGACGGCACCTGCTTGACCAGATGGGCCATGTCCGGGACTGGGCTCCGCCGGGGTGGTACTGGGAGGCGCTACCTTCCGGGGGGCATAGCTTGGTGAAGAGCCAGCCCGTCGTTGACCCGATCCTTGTTTGGTGGCGGTCGCGTGGGCCAGTGACGGTGCCGAGGCTTCCGGACACCGCGGAGGTGGTACGTCACCGTGTCAGCGAGGAGGACCAGCACGTCCGTCGCTACATGGTTGCGTTGGAGGGCAGGTTCGAGAATACCTGGCAGGTTCTTCAGGGATCTCACTGGAGCTATGATCCTGTGATGGTTCCTTCCCTTTGGGTGTCCACCGCCCGCGCCGATACCCGTCGAGCGCTATGGTTCTAGATGTACTGGCGATATGTATGATAGTATTCGACATGTATTTGTGATAATATTCGATGTACGGACACATGAAGATGATGTAGTTTTTCTTAAAATTGAATGCATCCTTGTCGGTGTACTAAAGTAGGGGTACCTTAGTACCCCGAACTTGTGCACGGGCAGTCGCAGCACCCCGCGGCAAGGCTTGCCAAGGGAACGCCAAAACCCTCCACGGTCCCTTTCGGGACCCTTCAAGAGCAAAGTACATGAGCCAAGAAAACAAGGTCCCGGCAAGAGGAGCTTGTCGGGCCGAAGAAACAAGACCCCGGCAAGAGGAGCTTGCCGGGACGACCAGCTGAAGAACAGAGGCCCCGACGAGAGGAGCTCGCCGGGAAGGCCAACCAAGGCATCTCAAGAAAAGCTCGTTGCGGCGCACCACGCGCCCCGGCAAGGCCTGGCGAGCGGCAAGTTCCCAGGCGCGGCAGGACAGCAGCCGCGGCGAGCCACCACCTCAGGCCTGCGCTCCAGCTCACTCGCCCATCCGTCACTCTGGGGCTCTCCCAGAGGCACGTGGCGGTGCACTACGCAGCCAGGGGCATACGATGGCATGCGACGCTGACAAGATTGCCATCGTGGCAAACGGGGGCGCCCCTAACGGTCCATTTCAGCACTGTTCGGGCTACCCAGACGGGCATTTAGTGCCCTTGTCCCCCGCCGTCAGAGTTAGGTGCGATAGCACTGTGCAGCCACTGTACACATAGCTCTTTTCCATTTTTACCCTCCTCTGCGTTGCCACCTGTGGGTAGCCCCTTGCGCATATAAAAGGAGGCCCATGCGCACGTGGAGGGGGGAGAGGAGAGAGGACCCAGAGGACACCCATCTACGTCCAGCCCCAAGCACACTGTAGCATCTTGCGCTCTCGAGTAAGAACCCAATACAATCAGACAAGCAGCAGTAGGGTTTTACGCATCCGTGCGGCCCGAAGCTGGGTAAAATCGTTTGTGTGTGAGTCGCCTCGATCCGCTCTTCGCGCAGCCTCCGCTTCCCGCCGAACCGAGAAGGGGCTCTGTCCCCATAGTTGTTCGAGGAGGCCGATTTCCCCCGACATCTTTGGCGCGCCAGGTAGGGGGCGTCGAGGTTTTGTGAACCTGATTTGGTGGCCAAAGGTAAGCCCAGGTATGGCCAGATACCTTTCCGCTCCAGTCCATGGAGCGGAGGCATTTCCCCTCACGGACTCGCATACGGCCCTCCTCGAGTGCTCGCTCGCGCTGAGCTCGAGCAAGAGCAGCTGCTCCTTGGGGAGGACCGTCTTCAGGCCGCTGTGCGAGCTGCTCGCCTCCAGCAAGCTTTGCGCCGCTCCTGTAGCCGCAAAAGTTAGTGCCAGAAGTTGCGAGAAAGGCGACCTTGTTCTTCGGCGCGCTTAGTCCGCCAAGATCCCAACAAGTTGACGCCGACCGTGGGGAGGCCCTTGCCAGCGCAGTTGTCGGAACCCGTTCCGTCAACCACCCTATTTGTCCAAGTCTTGCCGCAGTTGCATGTGATCCTTGGTACAAAGCCGGGCGCAGATCCCGTGCATAGCCCATGTGCTTCGCACATCTTGTCGATTTCATGCTTTCTACGCTATGCATGTCCTATCTGACACGTTGTGCAGCACTTACCCCCCGCGAACAATAACAAGCCGCGAGGCCCCTTACCTTTATTTTCCCTCCCCTCTCTTTTCTCTTGAGAAAAGGGGGGACCCCTCGCCCACAGGTTTACCGGGAGGGGGGGGAGATAACGGTGTGGGCCAGGCGTCGTCCAAGAGAACCCCGCCTTGCCGGGCAGCAAACGACAGAAAAGCTAAGTTGCCAAAGTTTGAGCAATTAAGTTTTTAAATTCTTATGTTATCTTCCTCGAACGACCAAGCTTTGTATGGAAAACCTGTGCGCAGAGGGACCGGCTCGTGGCTAGTTGCGCCCTTACTTCGTTTCGAGTCCGCTCAACGACCTAAGTGTGCTACAACCAGAGTAGCATCCTTATTTTGTTTCGAGCTCGCTCGACAGCTTGAGTGTGCTACGACTGCAGTCGCAACACTTACTTTGTCCTGAGCCAGCTCAGAAAATTTAAGTGAGTTGCAGCTAGTCGCGGCAAGGTTTCTTGCCGGTGGTAGCACCGCTGGCGGGCTGCTGACGTCCCGCACTCAGCACCCGCGCCAAGGCGGAGGCCTACGCCGGCAAGTCCCCAGAAGCGTAGGGCAAAAACATACAAAGCGCAGAATCAAGTAGAGGAAATAACAGTGCAACTGTCTGCCTCGGATAAAGTTATATTACAGAATAACTTGCCGCTGCTCTAATCAGCTGTTTCCATGACACGTTCAGCAGCGACAAGGGAAGAAAAGAAAGGGACGAGCGGCCTAATCTACACGGTCGCCCTCGATCCTCTTGATCCCGGCCACCCTTTCCACAATGGGCGCGACGAGAGCCCTGATCTCCTCCAGATCGGCATTTTCCGGCAAGGACTTGAGGACGTTGGTGAGCCTGATGGTGGGGTTGCGGAAGACAATCTTCACCAACACCTTCTCAAGGGCCCCGGAGATAGCTTCGCGCGTCTCGCCGGCCAGCTGCTCTGGGATCGCTTTCCGGAGATGCTGAAGCGCCGCCGCCACGCCTTTGAAGAATGAAGTGAGCTTGGCGCTGGGTGGGACGTTCTCGCCGAAGGGATGCTCGTGGCCCTCCATCCCCAGCAGCGTCAGCTCCTTGTCAATGACAGCGGCGATGTCGACGAGACCCTCGGTCCACTGCTCCACCGTCGCCCTGAAGCTGTTCTGAGTGACCGCGGCGCTCTTCAGCAGCTCCTCGTTGTCCGTGACCTCCTTCCGCAAGGTCGCCTCCTGCTCCTTGGCGCTCTCCAGCGCCTTGGCCAAGGTGTCCAGCTTCAGCTCGAGATCAGCCTTGGAGTCTGAGGGAGTCCTGGATTAGGGGGTGTTCGGCTAGCCGGACTATACCTTCAACCGGACTCCAGGACTATGAAGATACAAGATACAAGACTCCGTCCCGTGTCCGGAAGGTTCTGTCCTTGGCGTGGAAGGCAAGCTAGGCGTGCGGATATTCAAGATCTCCTACCAATGTAACCGACTCTGTGTAACCCTAACCCTATCCGGTGTCTATATAAACCGGAGGGTTGTAGCCCGTAGAACAACCATCTTCATACACAATCATACCATAGGCTAGCTTCTAGTGTTTAGCCTCCATTGATCTCGTGGTAGATCCACTCTTGTACTACCTATATCATCAATATTAATCAAGCAGGACGTAGGGTTTTACCTCCATCGAGAGGGCCCGAACCTGGGTAAAACATTGTGTCACTCGTCTCTTGTTACCATCCGACCTTGACGCACAGTTCGGGACCCCCTACCCGAGATCCGCCGGTTTTGACACCGACATTGGTGCTTTCATTGAGAGTTCCTCTGTGCCGTCGCCTTCAGGTCCGATGGCTCCTCTGATCATCAACAGCGATGAGGTCCAGGGTGAGACTTTTCTCCCCGGACAGATCTTCGTCTTCGGCGGCTTTGCTCTGCGGGCCAATTCGCTCGGCCATCTGGAGCAGATCGAAAGCTACGCCCCTGGCCATCAAGTCAGGTTTGGAAGCCTAAACTACACGGCGGATATCTGCGGAGACTTGATCTTCGGCGGATTTGAGCCACAGCCAAGCGCGCCGCACTGCCAGGAGAGACATGATGTAGCTCTGCCTCCGAACAGTGCCTTGGAGGCCGCACACGCTCCGGCCCCGATCCTCGATTCGGAGCCCGCGGCGTTCGTTGAGGAAGTACGGTTGGACGTCACCTCAGGGGCTGCAACGCTGAAGGCGATTGAGCCGAACACCAGCCCCACACTCCGCGTTGCCCATGACTCCAAGGAGCCGGACTCTTCTCCGGACTCCGGGCCATTCATGCCCCCGTCAATTGAATCCGATTGGGCGCCCGTAATGGAGTTCACCGCCGCGGATATCTTTCAGTGCTCGCCCTTCGGCGACATACTGAACTCTCTCAAGTCTCTCTCTTTGTCAGGAGAGCCCAGGCCGAACTATGGCCTGCGAGGTTGGGATTCGGATGACGAAAAAATTCAAAGCCCGCCCACCACCCACTTAATAGCCACTGTCGACGACTTAACCGACATGCTTGACTTCGGCTCCGAAGATTTCGACGGTATGGACGACGAAGGAGGAGACGAACAAGAATCAGCACCTGTAGGGCACTGGACTGCCACCTCGTCATACGACATATATATGGTGGACGCTCTGAAAGACGGAGATGGCGATGGAAAAGCGGAGGATGACACTTCTAGAAAGCCTCCCAAACGCCGACGTCAGCGAAACCGCTCTAAATCCCTCTAGAACAAGAAAGGTGATTCCGGCACGGGAGATAACACTACCCCAGACACTGCCGAAGAGCACCAACAAGATTCAGCACGGGAAGATGGAGAAGCCAGCAATCACGAGATAGCGGCAGAACAAGAGGTCGAGGATGATAACTATATGCCTCCCTCTGAAGACGAGGCAAGCCTCGGCGACGATGAATTCGTCGTACCATCAGACCCCGCCGAACAAGAGCGTTTTCAGCGCAGGCTTATAGCCACGGCTAACAGCCTAAAGAAAAAGCAGCAACAGCTTAGAGCTGATCAAGACTTGCTAGCTGACAGATGGACAGAAGTCCTTGCGGCCGAAGAGTATGAACTCGGGCGCCCCTCCAAAAATAATCCTAAACGCAGGCCACTCCCCCAGTCAGAGGAGGAGACAAATGATATGACAGACCGGCCACCTCGCGGCCGTGATAGAGAGGCTCGCCGAACCTTCAAACCAACCATACCCCGGGGCCGTTCGGCCAGGGCACAGGAAGACGAGCCAGACCTGCGGGACGTATTGGAGAACAAAGCAAGGCAGACAAGATCGATCTATGGATCGCGCGGACGCCCAACACATGACGATTTTCAGTCCGGACATCATAAATCCGGCCGGGCCGAACACAACCGACACAGCCCTTCTGAGCTGCGTCGTGACATAGCCCAGTACAGGGGCGCCGCACACCCGTTATGCTTCACAGACGAAGTAATGGATCATCAAATCCCAGAGGGTTTCAAACCCGTCAACATCGAGTCGTACGACGGCACGACGGATCCGGCAGTTTGGATCGAGGATTACCTTCTCCGCATCCACATGGCACGCGGTGATGATCTACACGCCATCAAATACCTCGCACTTAAGCTCAAGGGACCAGCTCGGCATTGGCTTAATAGCTTGCCAGCAAATTCAATTGGTTCCTGGGAGGACCTGGAAGCCGCATTCCTCGACAACTTCCAGGGCACTTACGTGCGCCCGCCGGACGCTGACGACCTAAGCCACATCGTTCAGAAGCCAGACGAATCGGCCAGGCAATTCTGGACACGGTTCCTAACAAAGAAAAATCAAATAGTCGACTGTCCGGACGCTGAGGCCCTAGCGGCCTTCAAGCACAACATCCGCGACGAATGGCTTGCCCGGTACCTGGGACAGGAAAAGCCAAAATCTATGGCAGCCCTCACGACACTCTTGACCCGCTTTTGCGCGGGCGAAGATAGCTGGCTAGCTCGTAGTAACAATTTATCAAAGAAGACCGGTAATCCGGATACTAAGGACAAAGGTGACAGGTCACGTCGTAATAATCAAAAACGCCGCAGTGACAGCAATGAGGATACGACAGTCAATGCCGGATTCCGAGGCTACAAATCCGGTCAGCGGAAAAAGCCATATAAGAAGAATAACCAGGGCCCGTCCAGTTTGGACCGAATACTCGATCGCTCATGCCAGATTCATGGCACCCCCGAAAGGCCAGCCAATCACACCAACAGAGATTGTTGGGTGTTCAAGCAGGCAGGCAAGTCGATAGCCGAATACAAAGACAAGGGGCTGAACAGCGACGACGAGCAGGAGCCCAGGCCGCCGAACAACAAAGGGCAGAAGGGGTTCCCCCCACAAGTGCGGATGGTGAACATGATATACGCGACCCACATTCCCAAGAGAGAAAGGAAGCGCGCGCTACGGGACGTATACGCGATGGAGCCAGTCGCCCCAAAGTTCAACCCATGGTCCTCTTGCCCGATCACTTTCGATCGAAGGGACCACCCCACTAGTATCCGTCACGGCGGTTTCGCCACATTGGTCCTTGACCCAATCGTCGACGGATTTCATCTAACAAGAGTCCTAATGGACGGTGGTAGCAGCCTGAACCTGCTTTATCAGGATACAGTGCGAAAAATGGGCATAGATCCGTCAAGGATTAAGCCCACAAGGACGACCTTTAAAGGTGTCATCCCAGGTGTAGAGGCCAATTGTACGGGCTCCATAACACTTGATGTGGTCTTCGGATCTCCGGATAACTTCCGAAGCGAAGAGTTAATCTTCGATATAGTCCCATTCCGCAGTGGCTATCATGCCCTGCTCGGACGAACTGCATTCGCCAAATTCAATGCGGTTCCGCACTACGCATATCTCAAGCTCAAGATGCCAGGCCCTCGAGGAGTAATTACGGTCAGCGGAAATACCGAACGCTCTATAACTACGGAGCAGCACACGGCGGCCCTCGCAGCAGAAGTACAAAGTAGCCTTTCAAGGCAACTATCTAGTCCGGCCACTAAAACGCCGGACAATGCAAAGCGAGCCCGGGGTAACCTGCAACAAGACTACCTGGCAAGATCAGAGCAAGCGTAGCAATACGGCCCCAACCCCAGCCAGCGCAGCATTGCGGAGCTAGTACCTAGAGTACACAATTATGCCCTTAAAATTCCATGGGCACAGGGGAAAGGGGCACTTTCACGGCAGGCTCACAATACGGAGTTAAACGTACTAGGGGCTGCCGAATTTTTTACCTTTTTTACTTTCAGGACTCCACATTCTGGACAACCCGTTTGGCGACAAACGCCGCACAGACGATACAAGACCCAGGACAGCAAATAAAGCAATGCCGCACTATGGAACTTTCAGGTGGTCTTTATTTCGAGCAATATAACTGTATCTAAATTCCGCGGCCTGCGCCTGGTCAGGACATGTCATATGGCCTAAACCATTTTTCGCTTATTGCACTCATTGTATCGTTCAGCTTGAGTAAACAGCCTTTTTATAAACAATGCATAGCCTTAGTCTATTTTTTGCATTATGATTTATATATATATATGTTCATTTCGCAACATGATGGCACCCGTACACTATGGTACGGCAAACCACGCCAGGGGCTTCATCACCCTTTTTATCTGGTCGTGAGAGTCCGCACACTTCACCACGTGCGGCACCCCGAACTTATAGCACTATATGCATCGGCTCCGAGTCATGATTTTGGTCATATGTTGGGTTTGCCCGGCTCCTATGTTTTGGTACCTTACGTTCCGCTCTATCGGCTAAGGTAGCACTAGGAGAACCACTGCGATTTGTGAAGGAAATATGCCCTAGAGGCAATAATAAAGTTATTATTTATTTCCTTATTTCATGATAAATGTTTATTATTCATGCTAGAATTGTATTAACCGGAAACATAATACATGTGTGAATACATAGACAAACAGAGTGTCACTAGTATGCCTCTACTTGACTAGCTCGTTAATCAAAGATGGTTATGTTTCCTAACCATGGACAAAGAGTTGTTATTTGATTAACGAGGTCACATCATTGGTTGAATGATCTGATTGACATGACCCATTTCCATTAGCTTAGCACCTGATCGTTTAGTGTGTTGCTATTGCTTTCATCCATGACTTATACATGTTCCTATGACTATGAGATTATGCAACTCCCGTTTACCGGAGGAACACTTTGGGTACTACCAAACGTCACAACGTAACTGGGTGATTATAAAGGAGTACTACAGGTGTCTCCAAAGGTAGATGTTGGGTTGGCGTATTTCGAGATTAGGATTTGTCACTCCGATTGTCGGAGAGGTATCTCTGGGCCCTCTCGGTAATGCACATCACATAAGCCTTGCAAGCATTGCAACTAATGTGTTAGTTGTGAGATGATGTATTACGGAACGAGTAAAGAGACTTGCCGGTAACGAGATTGAACTAGGTATTGGATACCGACGATCGAATCTCGGGTAAGTAACATGCCGATGACAAAGGGAACAACGTATATTGTTATGCGGTCTGACCGATAAAGATCTTCGTAGAATATGTAGGAGCCAATATGGGCATCCAGGTCCCGCTATTGGTTATTGACTGAAGACGTGTCTCGGTCATGTCTACATTGTTCTCGAACCGTAGGGTCCGCACGCTTAAGGTTTCGATGACGGTTATTAAGAGTTTATGTATTTTGATGTACCGAAGGAGTTCGGAGTCCCGGATGAGATCGGGGACATGACGAGGAGTCTCGAAATGGTCGAGACGTAAAGATCGGTATATTGGACGACTATATTCGGACATTGGAAAGGTTCTGAGTGATTCGGGTATTTTCGGAGGTACCGGGGAGTTACGGAAATACGGGGAAGAGTATTGGGCCTTATTGGGCCATACGGAAATAGAGGGAAAAGGTGGAAAGGAAGGAGGCGCGCAGCCCCCCTCTGGTCCGAATTGGACAAGGGGTGCGGCCCCCCTTTCCTTCCTCCTCTCCCCTTCTTTCCCCCTTCTCCTACTCCAACAAGGAAGGAGGGAGTCCTACTCCCGGTGGGAGTAGGACTCCCCTTGGCGCGCCTCCTCCTAGGCCGGCCACCCCCTCCCCCTTGCTCCTTTATATACGGGGGCAGGGGGGCACCCCATGACACACAAGTTGATCTTCGTGATCGTTCCTTAGCCGTGTGCGGTGCCCCCCTCCACCATATTACACCTCGAATATATCGTTGCAGTGCTTAGGCGAAGCCCTGCGCCGGTAGAACATCAAGATCGTCACCACGCCGTCGTGCTGACGGAACTCTCTCTCCGGAGCTTTGCTGGATCGGATCCCGAGGAGCGTCATCGAGCTGTACGTGTGTCAAGAACTCGGGGGCGCCGGAGTAACGGCGCCGGGATCGGTCGGATCGCGAGGAGAACATACGACTACTTCCTCTACGTTGTGATCGCTTCCGCTTCAGGTCTACAAGGGTATGTAGACAACACTCTCCCTCTCGTTGCTATGCATCACCATGATCTTGCGTGCGCGTAGGAAATTTTTTGAAATTACTACGTTACCCAACAGTGGCATCCGAGCCTAGGTTTTTATGGTTTGATGTTATATGCACGAGTAGAACACAAGTGAGTTGTGGACGATACAAGTCATACTGCCTACCAGCATGTCATACTTTGGTTCGGCGGTATTGTTGGATGAGATGACCCGGACCAACCTTACGCGTACGCTTACGCGAGACCGGTTCCCTCGACGTGCTTTGCACACAGATGGCTTGCGGGAGACATCTCACCAACTTTAGTTGAACCAAGTGTGGCTACGCCCGGTCCTTGAGAAGGTTAAAACGGAGTCTATTTGACGAACTATCGTTGTGGTTTTGATGCGTAGGTGAGATGAGTTCTTGCTTAAGCCCGTAGCAGCCACGTAAAACATGCAACAAACAAAGTAGAGGACGTCTAACTTGTTTTTGCAGGGCATGTTGTGATGTGATATGGTCAAGACATGATGCTAAATTTTATTGTATGAGATGATCATGTTTTGTAACCGAGTTATCGGCAACTGGCAGGAGCCATATGGTTGTCGCTTTATTGTATGCAATGCAATCGCCCTGTAATGCTTTACTTTACCACTAAGCGGTAGCGATAGTCGTAGAAGCATAAGATTGGCGAGACGACAACGATGCTACGATGGAGATCAAGGTATCGCGCCGGTGACGATGGTGATCATGATGGTGCTGCAGAGATGGAGATCATGAAGCACAAGATGATGATGACCATATCATATCACTTATATTGATTTGCATGTGATGTTTATCTTTTTATGCATCTTATCTTGCTTTGATTGACGGTAGCATTATAAGATGATCTCTCACTAAATTATCAAGAAGTGTTCTCCCCGAGTATGCACCGTTGCCAAAGTTCGTCGTGCCCAGACACCACGTGATGATCGGGTGTGATAAGCTCTACGTCCATCTACAACGGGTGCAAGCCAGTTTTGCACACGCAGAATACTCGGGTTATACTTGACGAGCCTAGCATATGCAGATATGGCCTCGGAACACGGAGACCGAAAGGTCGAGCGTGAATCATATGGTAGATATGATCAACATGATGATGTTCACCATTGAGAACTAATCCATTTCACGTGATGATCGGTTATGGTTTAGTTTGATTTGGATCACGTGATCACTTAGAAGATTAGAGGGATGTCTATCTAAGTGGGAGTTCTTAAGTAATATGATTAATTGAACTTAAATTTATCATGAACTTAGTCCTGGTAGTATTAGCATATCTATGTTGTAGATCAATAGCTCGCGTTGTTGCTCCCTGTTTATTTTGATATGTTCCTAGAGAAAATTATGTTGAAAGATGTTAGTAGCAATAATGCGGATTGGATCCGTGATCTGAGGTTTATCCTCATTGCTGCACAGAAGAATTATGTCCTTGATGCACCGCTAGGTGACAGACCTATTGCAGGAGCAGATGCAGACGTTATGAACGTTTGGCTAGCTCAATATGATGACTACTTGATAGTTTAAGTGCACCATGCTTAACGGCTTAGAATCGGGACTTCAAAGACGTTTTGAACGTCATGGACCATATGAGATGTTCCAGGAATTGAAGTTAATATTTCAAGCAAATACCCGAGTTGAGAGATATGAAGTCTCCAACAAGTTCTATAGCTAAAAGATGGAGGAGAATCGCTCAACTAGTGAGCATGTGCTCAGATTGTCTGGGTACTACAATCGCTTGAATCAAGTGGGAGTTAATCTTCCAGATAAGATAGTGATTGACAGAATTCTCTAGTCACCATCACCAAGTTAGTAGAACTTCGTGATGAACTATAGTATGCAAGGGATGACGAAAACAATTCCCAAGCACTTCGTGATGCTGAAATCGACGAAGGTAGAAATCAAGAAAAACATCAAGTGTTGATGGTTAACGAGACCACTAGTTTCAAGAAAAGGGCAAAGGGAAGAAGAGGAACTTCAAGAAGAACGGCAAGCGAGTTGCTGCTCAAGTGAAGAAGCTCAAGTCTGGTCCTAAGCCTGAGACTAAGTGCTTCTACTGCAAAGGGACTGGTCACTGGAAGCGGAACTACCCCAAGTGATTGGCGGATAAGAAGGATGGCAAAGTGAACATAAGTATATTTGATATACATGATTATTGATGTGTACTTTACTAGTGTTTATAGCAACCCCTCAGTATTTGATACTGGTTCAGTTGCTAAGAGTAGTAACTCGAAACGGGAGTTGCAGAATAAACAGAGACTAGTTAAGGGTGAAGTGACGATGTGTGTTGGAAGTGGTTCCAAGATTGATATGATCATCATCACACTCTCCCTATACTTTCGGGATTAGTGTTAAAACTAAATAAGTGTTATTTGGTGTCTGCGTTGAGCATGAATATGATTTGATCATGTTTATTGCAATACAGTTATTCATTTAAGTTAGAGAACAATTGTTGTTCTGTTTACATGAATAAAACCTTCTATGGTTATACACACCAACGAAATGGTTCATTGAATCTCGATCGTAGTGATACACATATTCATAATATTGAAGCCAAAAGGATGCAAAGTTAATAATGATAGTGCAACTTGTTTGTGGCACTACTGTTTAAGTCATAATGGTGTAAAGCGCATAAAGAAACTCCATGCAGATGGAATTTTGGAATCACTTGATTATGAATCACTTGATGCTTGCGAACCATGCCTCATGGGCAAGATGACTAAAACGTCGTTCTCCGGAACAATGGAGCGAGCAACAGATTTGTGGAAATCATACATACTGATGTATGTGGTCCGATGAATATTAAGGCTCGCGACAAGTATCATTATTTTCTGACCTTCACAGATGATTTGAGCAGATATGGGTATATCTGCTTGATGAAACATAAGTCTGAAACATTTGAAAAGTTCAAAGAATTTCAGAGTGAAGTGGAGAATCATCGTGACAAGAAGATAAGGTTTCTACGATCTGATCGCGGAGACAAATATTTGAGTTACGAGTTTGGTCTTCAATTAAAACAATGTGGAATAATATCACAAACTCATGCCACCTGGAACACCACAGCATAATGGTGTGTCCGAACGTCATAACCGTACTTTATTGGATATAGTAGAATCTATGATGTTTCTTACCGATATCGTTTCGGGATCATGTATTAGAGACAACTGCATTCACGTTAAAAGGGGCACCATCTAAGTCCGTTGAGACGACACAATATGAACTATGGTTTGGCAAGAAACCAAAGTTGTCGTTTCTTAAAATTTGGAGTTGCGATGCTTATGTGAAAAGGTTTCATCATGATAAGCTCGAACCAAATCGGAGAAATGCGTCTTCATAGGACACCCAAAGGAGATTTTTGGGTACACCTTCTATCACAGATCCGAAGGCAAAATCGTTGCTAAAGATGGATCCTTTCTAGAGAAGGAGTTTCTCTCGAAAGAAGTGAGTGGGAGGAAAGTAGAAAACTTGATAAGGTAATTGTACCATCTCCCTTATTGGAAAGTAGTTCATCACAGAAATCTGTTCTTGTGACTACTACACCAATTAGTGAGGAAGCTAATGATGATGATCATGTAACTTCAGATCAAGTTACTACTGAATCTCGTAGGTAAACCAGAGTAAGATCCGCACCAGAGTGGTACGGTAATCCTGTTCTGGAAGTCATGTTACTAGACCATGACGAACTTGCGAACTATGAGGAAGCGATGGTGAGCCCAGATTCCGCAAAATGGCTTGGAAGCCATGAAATCTGAGATGGGATCCATGTATGAAAACAAAGTGTGGACTTTGATTGACTAGCCCGATGATCGGCAAGCCATTGAGATTAAATGGATCTTCAAGAGGAAGACGGACGCTGATAGTAGTGTTACTATCTACAAAGTTGGAATTGTCGCAAAAGGTTTTCGACAAGTTCAAAGTGTTGACTACGATGAGAGTTTCTCACTCGTATCTATGCTTAAGTCTGTCCGAATCATGTTAGCAATTGCCGCATTTTATGAAATCTGGCAAATGGATAACAAAACTGCATTCCTTAATGGATTTTTTAAAGAAGAGTTGTATATGATGCAACCAGAAAGTTTTGTCAATCCTAAAGGTGCTAACAAAATATGCAAGCTCCAGCGATCCATCTATGGACTGGTGCAAGCATCTCGGAGTTGGAATACACGCTTTGATAAGTTGATCAAAGCATATAGTTTTATACAGACTTGCGGTGAAGCCTGTATTTACAAGAAAGTGAGTGGGAGCACTACAACATTTCTGATAAGTATATGTTAATGACATATTGTTGATCGGAAATAACGTAGAATTATTCTGCAAAGCATAAAGGAGTGTTTGAAAGGAGTGTTTCAAAGGAAGACCTCGGTAAAGCTGCTTACAAATTGAGCATCAAGATCTATAGAGATAGATCAAGACGCTTGATAAGTTTTTTCAATGAGTACATACCTTGACAAGATTTTGAAGTAGTTCAAAATGGAACAGTCAAAGAAAGAGTTCTTGCCTGTGTTACAAGGTGTGAAGTTGAGTAAGACTCAAAACCCGACCACGACATAAGATAGAAAGAGAATGAAAGTCATTCCCTATGCCTTGGCCATAGGTTCTATAAAGTATGCCATGCTGTGTACCAGATCTATTGTATACCCTACACTGAGTTAAGCAAGGGAGTACAATGGTGATCTAGGAGTAGATCACTGGACAGCGGTCAAAAATTATCCTTAGTGGAATAAGGATATGTTTCTCGATTATGGATGTGACAGAAAGGTTCGCCGTAAAGGGTTACGTCGATGCAAGTTGTGACACTGATCTGGATGACTCTAAGTCTCGATCTAGATACATATTGAAAGTGGGAGCAATTAGCTAGAGTAGCTCTGTGCGGAGCATTGTAGACATAGAATTCGCAAAATACTTACGGATCTGTATGTGACAGACCCGTTGACTAAGATTCTCTCAGAAGCAAAACATGATCACACCTTAGTACTCTTTGGGTGTTAATCACATAGCGATGTGAACTAGATTACTGAATCTGGTTAACCCTTTGGGTGTTGGTCACATGGTGATGTGAACTATGGGTGTTAATCACATGATGATGTGAACTATCAATGTTAATCACATGGTGATGTGATCTAGATTATTGACTCTAGTGCAAGTGGGAGACTGAAGGAAATATGCCCTAGAGGCAATAATAAAGTTATTATTTATTTCCTTATTTCATGATAAATGTTTATTATTCATGCTAGAATTGTATTAACCGGAAACATAATACATGTGTGAATACATAGACAAACAGAGTGTCACTAGTATGCCTCTACTTGACTAGCTCGTTAATCAAAGATGGTTATGTTTCCTAACCATGGACAAAGAGTTGTTATTTGATTAACGAGGTCACATCATTGGTTGAATGATCTGATTGACATGACCCATTTCCATTAGCTTAGCACCTGATCGTTTAGTGTGTTGCTATTGCTTTCATCCATGACTTATACATGTTCCTATGACTATGAGATTATGCAACTCCCGTTTACCGGAGGAACACTTTGGGTACTACCAAACGTCACAACGTAACTGGGTGATTATAAAGGAGTACTACAGGTGTCTCCAAAGGTAGATGTTGGGTTGGCGTATTTCGAGATTAGGATTTGTCACTCCGATTGTCGGAGAGGTATCTCTGGGCCCTCTCGGTAATGCACATCACATAAGCCTTGCAAGCATTGCAACTAATGTGTTAGTTGTGAGATGATGTATTACGGAACGAGTAAAGAGACTTGCCGGTAACGAGATTGAACTAGGTATTGGATACCGACGATCGAATCTCGGGTAAGTAACATGCCGATGACAAAGGGAACAACGTATATTGTTATGCGGTCTGACCGATAAAGATCTTCGTAGAATATGTAGGAGCCAATATGGGCATCCAGGTCCCGCTATTGGTTATTGACTGAAGACGTGTCTCGGTCATGTCTACATTGTTCTCGAACCGTAGGGTCCGCACGCTTAAGGTTTCGATGACGGTTATTAAGAGTTTATGTATTTTGATGTACCGAAGGAGTTCGGAGTCCCGGATGAGATCGGGGACATGACGAGGAGTCTCGAAATGGTCGAGACGTAAAGATCGGTATATTGGACGACTATATTCGGACATTGGAAAGGTTCTGAGTGATTCGGGTATTTTCGGAGGTACCGGGGAGTTACGGAAATACGGGGAAGAGTATTGGGCCTTATTGGGCCATACGGAAATAGAGGGAAAAGGTGGAAAGGAAGGAGGCGCGCAGCCCCCCTCTGGTCCGAATTGGACAAGGGGTGCGGCCCCCCTTTCCTTCCTCCTCTCCCCTTCTTTCCCCCTTCTCCTACTCCAACAAGGAAGGAGGGAGTCCTACTCCCGGTGGGAGTAGGACTCCCCTTGGCGCGCCTCCTCCTAGGCCGTCCGCCCCCTCCCCCTTGCTCCTTTATATACGGGGGCAGGGGGGCACCCCATGACACACAAGTTGATCTTCGTGATCGTTCCTTAGCCGTGTGCGGTGCCCCCCTCCACCATATTACACCTCGAATATATCGTTGCAGTGCTTAGGCGAAGCCCTGCGCCGGTAGAACATCAAGATCGTCACCACGCCGTCGTGCTGACGGAACTCTCTCTCCGGAGCTTTGCTGGATCGGATCCCGAGGAGCGTCATCGAGCTGTACGTGTGTCAAGAACTCGGGGGCGCCGGAGTAACGGCGCCGGGATCGGTCGGATCGCGAGGAGAACGTACGACTACTTCCTCTACGTTGTGATCGCTTCCGCTTCAGGTCTACAATGGTATGTAGACAACACTCTCCCTCTCGTTGCTATGCATCACCATGATCTTGCGTGCGCGTAGGAAAATTTTTGAAATTACTACGTTACCCAACAATTTGCGCCCCAGATCAGGTGGGTGAGCGCCTCAGTGGAGAAAGCTAAAACAGACTGTCATGATAGGGCGAGAGACCGGTCGCTGTTCGAGAGGGTTTTCGAGTCCTTAAAGGCTTATGCCGTTTTCGAACGGAGAGCTGGTTAATCCGGCTAAAAGGCGTGGATAGTGCCCCGAATTCGGCCTTCCGAACTAGGGGCTTCGCCGAAATTTAAAATTATAACGTTCTATGGCTAAGTGAGAGTGTTCAAGCATTATAGTCCGATTGCCTGGTTCGTCGTGCTGCCGGCCTCCCTCGAAGGACCCAACTATGGGAACAAGAGCCCGCAGGTTTATCCCGAACACCTCAGCACTAGTTGCATGAGGACAGAAGCCGACGACTCGCCATCTCTCAGTTATTGATAAACGGCCGCACAGAAAATGATATTTTAAATTCAAAGCATTGCTTAAAGCGCATACGAACAAGTTTTCGGCGTACAGGACAGAAACAAACGAGTTCACTGATAGATTACATCATGGGTACATTCATCCGCAATAAGGCGGGATCCGGCAAGAACTTCATTATAGTACATCTCGGGATGGCGATATTCCTTCCCCCGCGGTGGACCGTCCGTCACCAGCTTCTCGCCGTCCAGTTTGCCCCAGTGTACCCTTACACGGGCAAGGGCCCTCCGGGCACCTTCAATACAGGTAGAGCGCTTGATGACTTCAAGTCGCGGACAGGCCTCCACCAGCCGCCGCACTAGCCCAAAATAGCTCCTTGGCAGGGCCTCTCCAGGCCACAGCCGAACTAATAAGCCCTTCATGGCCTGTTCGGCCGCCTTGTGGAGCTCGGCCAGCTGCTTCAGCTGGTCACTCAAGGGCACAGGGTGTCCGGCCTCAGAATACTGAGACCAGAACACACTTTCCGTCGAGCTGTTCCCTTCGCTCCGGAAGAATGCGGCGGCGTCGGCTGCACTGCGGGGTAGATCGAAGAACGCCCCTGGAGAACTCCGGATCCGGGTAAGTAAAAGGTATTTTACTTTTATATTCCTACTTTGCATTGAGAATGTCTTACCCGCTGCTATCTTCCTCATATCTTCCAACTCTTGGTGGGCCCTCTGGGCTTCGGCCTTGGCACTCTTGGTGGCCTCAACGGCAGAGGCCAGTTCGGTGGCTCGCATCTTCGCGTCACGCTCCAAAACCTCATGTTTTTCCATGAGAGCCTGCAGCTTCTGCTGCACCTCTCCGTATTGGCCTCCAAGCTTTTCTCGTTCAGTGCGCTCCTCGGCCGCCTTCTTCTCGGCCTCGGCAAGCGCCTGCCTTAGGGTCGCCACCTCTGTTGCAGTCCCTACAATAGGCAGTTCAATCCTGTTATTTTTTGCAATCAAGCCTCTCCATGGGCATATTTTAACACCACGACCAAGCCCTTTGTATGGAATATTTGTACTATTCCACCGCTACACGTTCAATCGAGGCGGTTTCCTTGGCACGTCTTGTCAAAGCAGAGATCGTGTGCCCCCTTTAACGGGATTCTCATTAATACGGACGTGGGTAACCCAACCGCGCCATTTACCACTGCGCTTTGAGCGGCGAGCGAGTTTTATGAGGTAGATGGGGACGCATAATAGCATCCGCCTATATAAGGGGATAAGGATCCTCCTTTCTCACCTACGCCTTCTTCCTCCTCCGCCTATCCATCTCTTGCGCACTCAAGCTCCAACACCCAAGTTCGCCCTTCAGCCCTCAATCCATTCCAGAGATGTCCGGAGCGGGGGGCAAGTGGATGGTTTCCTCCGTCACGGAGGGGCAAATAACAAAGCTTAGGAAGGCCGGATACTTGTCCAACGACATCGCGCACCGGCTCCCTGAGGTGGGGCAACTCCTTCCCACCCCTAGGCCTGAGGAGAGGGTGGTCTTCCTCCCTCATTTCCTCCGCGGACTGGGCTTTCCGCTCCATCCTTTCGTCCGGGGGATTATGTTCTACTACGGCCTAGATTTTCACGATCTGGCCCCGAACTTCGTCCTCAACATCTCGGCGTTTATCGTCGTGTGCGAGGCTTTCCTCCGCATCCGCCCCCCACTTTGGCCTTTGGCTCAAGACTTTCAACGTCAAGCCTAAGGTGGTGTCCGGCACCCAGGCGGAGTGCGGAGGTGCGATGGCGGGGCGAATGGCCAACGCCGTCTGGTTCGAGGGTTCCTTTGTGGAATCCTTGAAGGGGTGGCAGGCAGGGTGGTTTTACATCACCGAGCCACGTGACGCAAAATGGGTGGCGCCCCCCGACTTCCGATCCGGACCCCCCACGCGTCTCAAGTCCTGGCAGGAGACGGGCTTATTGTGGGGCAACGAAGACGAAGTGGCCGGACTGCAAACTTGCATCCAGTCTCTGGTGAACAAGCCAATACGGCATGTTAACATAATCCAGGTCATGCTTATTCGTCTGGTCCTCCCGTGCCAACAACGGGATTTCACTTTGTGGGAATACGATCCGGTGCAGCACCGAACCCTCAACAGGCTCTTCGACACGACGTATGAAGACGTCTGGAAGGTGCTAACAAAAAGCGCCGATTGCCCCACATCCGCTTCTGAAGATCGCGGATATAGCTCGCAGTGCGATGCTAAGGAGGTAAGCTATTCGTCCCTTTTATAGGTTCATTAAGCCCTCCTTTATGGTTTAACTCCATGCGGGATTTTCTAAAAACTCCCTTTTGTCTTTAACAGAAGTGGCTAAAGATAGCCGGACCGATCAACTGTCCGGCTCCTCTGCCAGAAGACCAGCCCCCAGCTCTTCTAGAGAAGCTGTTGGCTCCGGCGCCGTACGTGGTGCCGGAAAAGAAGGTCAAGAACATCAAGGCCACCGGGACTCGAAAGAGTTCCCGTCATGTGGTGCTATCGGACTCGTCATCGGACGAGTCTGCGACGCCTTCCGCTCATGAAGACGACGAGGAGGAAGAAATCCCGACGATGAGTACGGTGATTCAAAAGGTTCAGTCCGCCAAAAGCGGACTGACTGAAGCTTGTGCTAGCCTTTTAATAGGCTTCGAGGTAAGAAAAATATATGTTAAATTAATTACCGAATAGACAGTAGCCCCTGATGCTCTGTTCGGTGTTCGGAAAGAAAAGCCGAATAGAGGATCTAATAAATTTCGCAGGAGTCTAACTATGAAAAGTCAAATATGCGTACGCAGGCTTCCCTGCTATCCACCGCCGCATTGACTGCGCAGGTGGCGGTCCTGAAGAAGGACTACGAGCGGTCCGAGCAGGAGCTCGGCACTGCCAAGAGGCAGCTCGAGGAGAAAGAAGGTAAGATACCCCTTATGCAATCAGTTGGCTATTGTTCACAGAATTCAACAGGATACTTAAATTCTCTATGTCAAGGTTCTCAATCATGATTGCTCCTTGTTTCCTTCAAACCAAAAAATATAGAGGTTCTTGTTTCAAAAATATATATACAGGTTGATGTGATATGACACCACAGAAGGAAAATGTTTTGATCCATAAGTAGGGGCATTGTGCCTCTCACGATGAAGATGCCAACATATTTCACTTCTATGATGAAAATAAAATTATTGAAGTTAGCTAGTTAGTACTCCCTCTATCCATATGGGGTCATAAGGCTCATTTATCAAGCCATGAATTACACTTGTATAAGTTTGACCAAACTTGTATAGATAAATAAAATTACCATCTATGATTTCGGGAAAGTATACTTCATGACAGATCTAGTTACTGGATTTCATATTTTAATATTGATATTTTCTCAATAAAATAAAACAAAATTAAAAAGGCATGACTTAATACAAATCAAATGAGCCTTGTAAACCGGACAGAGGAAGTACCTCGTTGTGTTGAGATGTGGCTCGTAGACCATCTGTTCCACATTCCCATTTGGGAAGTTGAAGCCATTAGGAACGCCAATCCTCTTCCCTCTAAGACCATCTTTTTTCAACGATTGCATGTATCCACCTTGAGGGATGTACTTGGAAGCTGCCATCGTGGCAGTAGAGTCAAGGGCGTCATAGCCGACGATGGCGTTCGGCATGTGGACCGCATCAGCCACTGTGCAGCAAATTGGTCGGTGGTTAATAAAAATGTCAACTCCATTTGTCTGAACAAATTTCGCCCGGTTGGTTCGAGTTGTTGTGAAAATATATGCGGCTACAGTTGGATGGCTGCCTCCCGCATCCGTGTCCGTGGACTGATCCCCCTGTCCGCGGATGGATGCGGGAGGATTTTTGTGGGTTTCCATTGAAGATGCCCTTAGCACTTTCCATATGTCGGACCATCGTTTGAAAGATGCTCCCTGAGCGGGAATCCTATGAAAATTGGGGCCCGAAGTATCCCGTGTTTTGGGCGTTCGGCGTCGTCTTCCTTTTCTTGGGCCTATGATGAATGCGTGGAAGGTGAGACAAAGATGAAGGCCCCACACCCAACTATAATGTTTACCGACTACTACTAGTTTGTGAAAAATGATTACACCATAGACATGCATAAATATTGTGACACGAAAATAAACAAGTCCATACACAACCTTTCCGCGTTGTCAGTTCTATGGTAAGAATGTGGGCATCTTTCTGGCCATGGTAACATGCTCGAAGGCATACGCCATTTCGATCAGCCTCGGTTCATACCCTCTCAGCCCGCTAAAGCAAAGACCAAACGGCACCCCCAGCTTGCCGTACCCTGCCGGCACGGTGATGGCCGGCAAGCCGTCGATGGCGAGCACCGAGGATGCTGCATTATTAGGTGTCGCTATGGCGTCTAGCTCGTGCTCCCTCATCAACTTCTTCAACCCGTTGGCGGACAGCTTATTTAACTGACTGATCGCCTCTCGCTCCAAGGCACCGATGCCCGTCGTGTTCTCAGCCACCAGGAATATGGTTTGACCATTTTCCTTCATGTTTTCCTACAAGGCATGGAATTATCACAAGATAAGTTGCACTTGTTTCTCAAAAGGCTAAACAGGTCACTATAAAGGAAATATGCATCATAATGAGAAACAAATACATGAAAAGTAATAATTAACTCTAAATCAAGCTGACCTCAACAGGATGTGCATTGTTGAAAGCTATGATCTCTGCAAGCGACCGAACTGGGGAATATAATAAGTTTGACAGATAGGAGTTGAGGCTTAACTTGAACTCTGCTGGTAATGCGATCAGTTGGCCATTGTTTTGGAAATCCAATAGGACACTTAAATTCTCTATGTCAAGGTTCTCAATCACGATTGCTCCTTGTTTCCTTCAAACCAAACAAAAATATACAAGTTGATGTGACATGGCACCATATATGGCATATGTTTCCATTTCCCCAAACTAAAGTAGCAATAATTAGGTGCATTGTGCCTCTAAAAATGAAGAGGACAAATATTTCACTTTATGATAAAAATAAATATAATGAAATTAGCTAAGTAGTACTCTATCCATATGGGTTGACAAGGCTGATTTCAGTCATCAGTTCAACTTGTTTAAGTTTGACTGAATTTATAAAAAGAAGCATATACGATTTAAGGAAAAATACAATATGAACATATATTTCATGATTGATTTACATTGATTTCATACTGTAAATATTGATATTTTTCTCAATAAAATCAAAGAAACTTAAAAAAGGCGTGACTCAACAAAAATCGAATGATCCTTGTAAACCCAGACAGAAGAAGTACCTCATTGTGCTGAGATGTCGCTCGTAGACCATTTGTTGCGCCGTCCCATTTGGGAAGTTGAAGAAACCATTAGGAACGCCTATTCTCTTCCCTCTAAGGCCATCTTTTTTCAAGAACTGCATGTATCCACCACGAGGGATGTACTTGGAAGCTTGCATCGTGGCAATAGCGTCGAGAGCATCATAGCCGACGATGGCGTCCAGCACGTGGACTGCATCAGCCACCGTGCGGCAAATCGGCCTGTTGTTCATAAAATGTCAATTCCATTTGTTTAACATGGTGTAAATTTCTTTGGCAAATCAGTGCAGATAAAACAACAGCCATGAGTTTGAGCTGCGCATCGTAAAAATAAAGCAAAAGAATGTTGTATCTACAGGAATAAAAAAATCTAAAGCGCATTTAAGGGTAATACGTTGATAGAAAACAACATGACCCTTGTAACAAAATGTCGGTGTTTAGGTTTGCTTGTGAATGTATACTACCAACATATACATTGCTTTAAGATGATCAGGAATAATAAAGTGAATATGCAGGGAAATCAAAATAAAGAGACATGACAATCATTTGCACGAATAAAAGAGCACCTAGCTAGTACTGTATATTATATTGGCAATGTGAAGCTGGTGGAATAAAAGATCACAAGGCTTTGATACGATCCACAAGGTTTGAATAGAGGCCACGTGACTATTTCAACTCAACGATTGTTGAACAATATTTTAATCACACTAACCCGATAGTGTCTTGGCGTGGTGTGATGGGAATAACCCCAGCCCGGCTGGTCAACCCCACCGTGGGCTTGATCCCCACCACCGAGTTCAGCGACGCCGGGCAGAGTATCGAGCCGTCCGTCTCGGTCCCCAGCGTCACCGCCGCCATGCTCGCCGACGCCGCGATCGCCGACCCCGTGCTCGACCCACACGGCGTCGCCGACAGCACGTAGGGGTTCTACACGAAAGCGAGAGACGAAGACGATCATACTGTTATTCATTACAAAGGACCCATTAACTGAAACTAGAAGGATTTAAGGCGTGTTTAGTTACCCTTCCCTTGCCGCCGCGGGCACTCCAGCCGCCGCCCGAGAAGCTGCGGAAGTTGGCCCACTCGTCCATGTTCGCCTTGCCGAGCACCACGGCCCCGGCGCGCCGCAGCCTGCGCACCACGCCGGCGTCCCGCCTCACCACGGAGCCGAGCATCGCGAACGACCCGGCCGTCGTGTTAAGCGCGTCGCGCGTGGCGATGTTGTCCTTGAGCAGGACAGGCACGCCGTGCAGCGCGCCGATGGCTCGACGGCGGCGGCCGGAGCAGCGCTCCGCGTCCGCACGGGCCGCCTGCCGGAGCGCGTCTGGGTTGACCTCGATGACGGCGTGCAGCAGCGGGTTGAGGCGGCTGATGCGGTCGAGGTAGAACCGGACGAGCTCCATGGAGGTGAGGCTCCCGTTGTTGAAGCCGAGCTGGATGCTGGCCACGGTTGCCTCCTCGATCTGGAAGCCATGGGCACCGGGGAGCTCGAGGACGAGCACGAGGGCGGCGACGAGGACTGCCACGAGCGGCCGAGGCATCCTGGAGCGCGTGGAAATGCGCTCAGCTCAGCTCAAGCTAGCTGCCCCGAAATGTGGAGTCCTTGGATTTTTCTTCTCACTTTGTATCGTGCGATGGACTCCAATTGGCAAATCATATACAAGCAAGCAAGCGCACATGCTGCAACGCGCAGTGTCTATTTGTTTTTTTATCTTTGTTTAGTTATTTGAGATGGTCTTGGCACTTTGATACTTTATTCATTTTATAAGAAATGGCTATTATGCATCGCTTGATGCAGAGTCCGGAGGCAATCCTTCTTTTCGAAAAAAGGAAGAAGAACGTCTATGATTCAGTCAAATTGTCAAAAAAATTATGGGACGACGTCAATACAATGGTCCTACTGCTTCCGTGGATAATGTGATCAAAACTGTCATACAGAAATCATACCAGAAGTGTTGTATGTGTATCACGGTTCATCAATAATTACAAAACTACTTCGCATACGATATTTAGCTATGATTTCTTTACAATAGTCAATCTAATGGTCATGCTGTGCTTTCATTTATTCATGAATGATATGATCATAACTGTTGTACAAAAGTCGTACCAGAAGTGTCCTATATGTAGCATGGTTCATACTCATCAACTTGAAAAAGCTGACCACACCAACCGCGTGGTTTGAGATAGTCATAACATGGTATGACGTTGGATTATGATACCATATGTTTCTTTCTAATCTGTGATTGGCTATTTTGCCATGTGGCCAGGAAACGTTTCTTTTGGTTTTTTTCCCTTCATCGCTATTTCTGATGACTAAAATATGCTCAATGCAATCTCACACATTCCATTATTAGTGATTAAGTAGATTAGTGTATGTGCGTTCAACAGGGATGTATATACTTTAGTGGATTCGCCAACTGTGACTAATGTATGATTCTAGCTTTATAATTCACTCTTCTTCTTCTTTCTCCACCCACTATCTCTGCCTCTCCGCCATAGAAATACAAGCCCGCCATCCTCTCCCACTGGCGCAGAGCTCACAAGCCATCCACCCCATCTTGGTATACCCACACTTTGATTTTCAAACATGTAATCATGCAATTATGTTATATTTCAACATGGTGCGTTTTCTTGGCTTGGCATGTCTGCAATTTTTTATTGCATGTAGAGCTCTCTCTCTCTC
>NC_057797.1:14893711-14898912 GCF_018294505.1 Triticum aestivum
TCTCCTTGTCTTCGTCAGAAGGAACGAACTTGGATGTCGAGTGTATTGCACAGATTGGGTTGAGGTATGATCAAATTATGGTCATAATACAAAAATAACACATGAAGCAAACAACCAAATGTTAATTTTGCGTTTGTGTATGTTGTACAACATACGAAACACGGTACAAAAAGTAACACATTTTCAGGGGAACCATATAGATCTAGCGGCACAATGCAATTGCAATCAGTGGATGCACATCTACCTGTTCTCCATAACAATTAGCGGAATTAGCATGCTACAGTTAATAACCAAAACCTGGAAATCATATGGTGAGTAATCAGCACCAAAACTAGACAATCGCCCCCACGTGCCCTTTCGCTCGGGCGCGCCATTGAGCACTACTCCATGCCAGTCTTCCCTCATGGGAGCAGGAGGACATATAACTACGCATCTTTTGTGATAATTTATTCCTTCCCGACTGTGATTGATTCCTTCCTGTGAATTTATCATGTTACCAAATAACTGCCGATCATGATTGATTTTTTTATGAATTTATTGTGTTGCCAATATTTATTACCAAAAAAGAAATTAAGTATCGCATTTGAATGTATTGTGTGATTAAATAATGATTTGATTTGGCCGACCAGATGAAAACTATCACCAAAGAAAAATCGGGAGGGATGAAGAACCAATGAAAGGGTGGGGGTGACATATGGATGGAGTGCGGACGAAGGATGGGCATGAGAAAACTTGACATAGGATTGAATCTTACATCTATTTAGGTAGTAGAGACTTGCAATTGATATCCTATTCCTCGCTTGCACCTTCCCACCTCCACACGCACATCACCTCATCTTCCCCTCGTTTGTCTTGCCTGATATACATGAAAATTATCTTTCCTCATCCTTCTCTGGTGTTTTGCAACATCATCTCCATGAGGCGACGCATGAAATGCAACTTATGACCTTGAGAGGACCGAACAATATAGGTTGGAGTCACTAGACCACGACCCATTCTGAACTACACACAGGTGACATGGAGCTCGCTAGAAGGTCTACACTAACAACCCTGACGACATTCGTATTTCTCCCTTCAATTGTTTTTTTTGTTGTTGTGGCTTTAATGTTACAAGCATATGTTTCTATACGTGTAGATATGCATCTGCACGTGTAGATAGCAGAAACAGTCTTGGTTACTTGTACTAATGTGGTAACGTGCAGGGCGTAGCCAAGCCCAAGCTACACATGCCATGGCATGGGGTATGGCAACAACTCCCTTTGTTGATTGTTGCTGCTGCAGCTACTGTTTAATATTGTAGCTTGAGTTTGGCCCGGGCCATTGGTAATTTCTAGCTACGCAACTAATGACGTCATTCTAAAAATAGTGGTCATAGACAAAATAGTCCGACCAAATAAGTCATCATAGCAGCATTAGTCGATCCATGAATAGGTTGCAACCGTAGGAGTTGATCGACGAAATGGTAGACATCAAAGCAAACTGTTAGACAAGCAATCACACCAAGACACTTCCGAAATAGATTAGCAATACTCACAAATTGTGTGCCTTCAAGGGACATAGTTTTTGATACATGATCTTCTAGATGGTTGTGCATAGAACCGTCAGGATGGGATAGCCTTCTAACAACACACAAAATGTACCACCAAAAAACAGAGAAAAATGATTTTGCAATGTGTGAGAGAGGCTACGAGAGAGATAGGGAAATCAAACCCGACATTAGGAGATGGACTGATCGACCTTCTTTGTATGAATTCTTCTTTGTGGATCGTTACTTAATTAATTCTCATCATCATAAATGGCAAAGATTCCAACCCCCAGTGAACCAATACCTGGTATAGCTCGGCTCACCATGATCAAAAGCCACACATGGCGAGAGGCGCGTGAGTGAACGGGCATTGTTGCTCTCTTTGTCATCCACGTTCCTGTTTTAATTTTTGAGCTAATGTACTCTTAATAGTTTATCAACATAGTCGGATGTTCACTAAAAAGATACTTGCACTCTATGTGTAAAGACTTTAGTCCTACATTGTTAGCGTAAAAGGAACAACACCGGTATACAACAATATACACATAGTTGTATTTATAAGGAGCAGCTTGAGTCGTCCACCCCAATAATTCAATACATATTATTCAAAAGCATTGTGGCTGAGGACAGACCCATTCCATGGTAAATTTTTGAACTGTTGATTCCTCGCCACACTATCGTATAACAAGTTCGTGAGAACCAAAGAATGAAACTTGAGAATTAATGACCACACCAAACTTGACACCACCCCCGACCGGAAGCCGACGATTTGAGGGACCAAAACCCCACAGACTCCTCGGTGTCAACCATGTCATATCACACCAGGACGGGGGTAGAAGCCTGAGGCACCATCTCCAACCTCGAAATATGACGCAAGACACCAACATTAAAGGAAACTAGAGTGCACTGTGTATAGATCTGGGGTTCCTTGCCGGAGACGAGAGAAACTGACAGAAAACAGTGGATGGAGAAGCTTTCTGTAGCTATAGATCTCGGCTAGGGCTGGACAAAAACTCGTAGCTCGCGAGCTTAATGAATGCTCGATAGTTCACCTAGTTAAGCAAGTAGCTCGCTTCATAATTAACAGAGCCAACCACCAATTTTAGCTCATTAAGTTTAACAAGCTTAACGAACGAGATAACGAGTTTCACGAGCAGCTCGTTAAGGTCATTAGTACAACACAATACATATTTTTGTCTTATATGACAACATTTTTGTAGCATATGAGTTGATCTATTCAATCTAATCGATCCAACCTAGTCCATAGAAGATAGCAAATTAGTGCACCTTCTTATGTAGTCACCATCTTCTTCGTTAAAAGCACGTACATTCTTATCCTGTAGGCCGTAGCACATTGTATTCTGTTAGCAAGCGCTCACGAGCTTAACGAGTTTTAAATGAACAAAGCCGAGGAGGGTTTTCTGCTTGTTAAGCTTAATGAGTTTAACAAGTCAAGCCTTCAAGAGTACGAGTTTAACGAGCTGAGCAGCTTGTTAATCCACCCTTACTCTCGGCTGCAACAATGGTACAAACACAACAATTTTATTCTACACATATCATGTAGGTTCACGAGATCTTTAGATGGATTTGGTGCGTCGCGTGACACGCGCAGAAAGCGGCTTCTTCATCACCTTGAAGAAGGAATCCAGCTCCGTGAGGTCAATGGCGATGGTGCCAGTCGGCGGCGCCCACTCGAACTCGCGCACGAGCGCCGCCAAGAAGCACTTCATGTTCACCATCGCCATGCCCACGCCAGGGCAGAACCTATGCCCGGCGCCAAATGGCATCATCCTTATCTGCTTGGGCCCCGGCAACGGGCCGATGCCCTCCCCGTCGCCGCCGGTCAGGAACCTCTCCGGAAGAAACTCGTCGGGATCCTTCCATATCTTGCTGTCCCTACCAATGTCCCCTGCAGAGAAATTCACGTAAAAGTCGCCGGCCGGCGGCGGCCCGGCCATTCCTCCGACCAGCACCCCGACGGAATCGGCATGGACATGGCGTGGGATGACCGGCAGCGGCGGGTGCATGCGTAGGGTCTCCAGCACGACGGCATGCAGGTAAGGCATGCCTGCACCAGCACGGGAGACCTCGCCATCGTCGACCTCGCCACGGAGCTTCTCCTGCACCTCCGGCTTGTCGACAAGGTGGGCGAGGGCCCATTCGAGGGTTGCCACCGCCGTCCCCGTGCCGGCACCGAGGAACTCCGAAATTAGGTGCACCATCTCGTCGTCCCTAAGAGCGCGCCGCCCGCCGTCCTCGTCAGGGACGCGTAGGTCGACGAGTGAGTCGACGTACGGACGACGGCCGTCGTCGTCGCGTGGTCGAGGAGACTGACCCCTCTGCCGCCGTGCGTCGATGGGAGGGAGGAACAGCTCCTTTAGCCGGACATCGATGGCGAAGAGCCTGCGCAGCCGCCTCCACTCCACGAGCTTCTCCATCACGGAGCCCATGGACGTGAAGGGCTTGACCAGCCCAATGGCGATCTGGTACCTCTGTATGACGTGGCGCATGGCGCGCACATGGGCCTCGTCGACGGCGTCACCGAAGCACAGGCGCGCGACGACCGAGAACACGGCGCCATAGAGGTGCTGGTGCACCTCCGTCACCTCCTCCCGGCTTCCACGGGGGGCGGACGACAGGGCGGCGACGAGAGCCTGGACGGCCTCCCGCTGGAGGGGCGCGAGGCCGCCGAGGCGCGACGGGTGGAGGGTCTCGGCGGTGAGGTTGCACCGGAGGGCGCGCCAGTGCGGTCCGTGCGCCACGGAGTTGAGGTTCTCGCTCCGCTGGCCGCCACGCCGGCCGGCCAGGGCCACGTGCAGGCGCGCGGGCGGGCGGTTGGAGAAGGCGTCGGCGTTCTCGACGAGCGCGCGGTGGGCGACGGCAGGGTCGCTGATCTTGTGCATGGCGAGTGAGGGCGGAGGAGGAGGAGCACGGCCGCGCCGGAGGACGGCGACGAGGCCGCACAAGAGAAGCGCCAGGAGCACGAGGAGCTGATCCATTGATCTGCTGGAGCTACCTGCTGCATGCCTGCAAATGATTGTGTGTTTGGATACTTATAGGAGTGAGAGAGAGGGGCCTCCCACCATGAATGGTCGGTCATGCCGAGTGACTCGGTGCCAGTTTGATATAACACCGGCATGGCCACTCACACCTAACACTTGCCATTATTGTATCATCCACTCACACCTAACGAGTATGATAAGATGCTCCTCACACCACTCTTTGTTGGTGTTCATTTTGCTCACCTTTTGGAGTGCTCTCATTAAAAGCATCACGTTTGTTTCGAGGAGGGATGTTAACACTTTAAAAATAATGCACTAGTTATATTCCTAAATATTGCACTAATCAAGGTTGTGCCGATGCCGAAACCAAAGCACTGGAGCGCCACCAAGCATCTCACCTTATTCTCCCTTTGAGTCACCCACTTGAAGCTCACACCACACCTTTACAAACTTCCCAAAACACACCACAAGCAAGAAAACTTCCGCGCCTTGACCCCTACCACGTAGGAGCCCAAATATTCAAGAATAACAAGTGTTGACAATGAACTTGTTGGAAAATCACAAATGGATTTGGCGGAAATGTAGATCAGGTGAACCTCTTCCAAATCCTAAAGTATGGTGGAATTTGAGATGATGGGCTTGGAGTAATCAAGATTTTAGGGTGTAGAAATGAA
>NC_057797.1:14899202-14906235 GCF_018294505.1 Triticum aestivum
GGATGACACGTGGCATTTACAAATCACAAAGCATCTACCCCACCCTCCATTAGATGCTTTATGATTTGTGAATGCCACATGTCATCCATTAGGTTGGGTCTCACCTGCTAGCCCGTGAGACTTGGTCTCATATAATTTTTTTCCGTTCAGTAGGGAGGGGGAAGGAGCCGTAATCACAATGCGTATCTTAACATCTACCATATGAAGGTTTGTCTTGGTGAAATAGACATCGGGACTCAGAACGAGACGATGCGTCTATCGCAGCTTCCTTCACCGCTGACTGGCCAACTCAGTTGGAAGGTTTTGTATCATAAGGCTAGTCATAGTGGAGAGTAATTTATACTAGTTTCATGCATATGACACTAGTGTAAGTTACTACCTTCATAGTGTAAAGTAACATAGTAGTAGTGTCATAGATGACTTCATTTATTATCTTGTAGTATCATTTTCTCTTGGGAAGCATTATGGTACCGTAACATATTAGGCTAGTCATAGTGGGAGTAACTTAGGTAGTAACATAGCGCACTTCAAGAAAAATTTTCTTATGTGGCATGTAGTTAATGAGGTGGGAGGTGTTTAGAGTAACATATTATGTTACTATAACATAATGCTTCTCGAGAAAGAATGAGTCTACAAGCTAATAAATGAAGCCATCTATGACAATACTACTATGTTACTTTGCATTATGAAGGTAATAACTTTGACTAGTGTCATATGCATGACACTAGTATGAGTCACTTCCCACCATGACCAACCTTATGTTACCACAGACATCTCTCTCTTCGGTAACTACTTGTCACATAAGTAAATTTGCCTTGGGGTGCGTTATGTTACTATGCCCTCCGTCCAGGTGCAAAGGGCATCTTACACAGTTGCATTACAACCTAGGTGCGTGAAGATTTGATGGATGATATTAAACCAAAAATCAATGACAATGATGGCTCCTATATATTTGGCCCTCTTGAAGAATTTGGAGGAGCCAACCACTATACGCTAGTTTTCCGTGTCATTAATTTCTAAAGAGCAGCATGCAAATCCTATTTACTGCGGCAGCCAATGAAAATAACAGCATGCAAAGTGAAAATTATCACAGAGAATGAGGAGCTCCTTCTACATAAGGTAACTGATATATTTGAAATACTAAATTTTCATTAGAGACCCCTATGCACCTCGACGAAGGGAGTAGCTAACTTACTCCCACTATGACTAACCTAATAAGGAAAAGCATGATGGGGCACTCCTCTAGCTAGGACGCTTGTCGGCTCGTCCTTTTAGACATGGAGTAGATCACCTAGATGTGCAACAACTACGGCCTGGCGAGCACATCTCCGCTGTTGTTTCCCATGCCACATGACTCTGATTCATGATGGCTGACGTAAGGAACAGATTCGCGGTGACAAGCTCACCCCTAAGTTATCGAGTGCTTCTATTCTATGCTTTAAGAGTAGGCGGAGGTAGGTGGCAAATCGCCTCACATGCTCTCATATGGGCCAGCCTTAGCATGACCCATCAGTTCATTGTTCTTTATTTTTGTTATATAATTCAGAAAAAAAATGTAGTTACAAGAATTTATGGAAAACACCCTCAAAGAATGCAAAAAATGAGAAATGTCCACATATTTGGAGAATAAAATGTTTGGATTTTGTTTACAACATTCATTTTTTTGCGAGAAAAAGTAGGGTATTTATTTCAGATTCACAGGATTACAATCGGCGGCGACAAGTTTAACGATATAAGAAAGAGGGTGTGTAAGCCAGCACGCAGTATAGTGCTATCCCCGCTACAAGCAAAATTCGCTAAACAATCTACAACCCTATTTTGTTCATGAGTGATTTTTACAGGAGTATACACCCTATCTTCTAGTAGAAGTTTCATCTCTGTAATCAAATGGCCATACGTTGATCTGTCTAAAGAACGGTCCTTGATCACCGATAATGGTGTGGTATAGTCAAACTGGATCATTACTGGTAGGGCAGTCCACTGGATCGCCAATTCAAGACCCTCCATTATCGCATGTAACTCCACCTCCAAAGCTTCATTGCAGTGGTATAACCGCCTCTACGCCGCAAAAATTATCGCTCCCTTGTCGTATCTCAAAACCATTCCTGTACCAGCCGAACCGTCCTCTTTAAGAAAAGATCCATCCACAGATAAAGCACCCCAACCAGATGGTAGGTTGTGGTCATGGATGGTTCGGCGGTTTCGGTTTGGTTTGAGGCAACTGTCTATATCGAACACCAGGGATTTTCCTTTATTGCCTCCTCAACAGTAAGTTCGCACATTTGACTCACTGAGTTAAGATAGCTGCTCAGGAACAAGCTGACACTTCCGTAGGGGGAATTGATTTGCCATGATATAGCTCATTCTGGATGTGCCATATAAGCCATTGAAGGAGCAGAAGCATGTCATGTGTTCTCTCAAGTTGATCAACAAGAACGTGAAGCAACTATTCGTTCCCAGTCCACATAACTTCCATACTATCTGGTATGGGCCATTGGAGCTTCGTTGCATCCCAAAGAGTTGCAGCATTCGGGCAAGCTACGAGTGCATGAAATGACAATTTTTCCTTCCGGCCACAAATAGGGCATGCTACATGGGTTCAGTGGCGAATCTAGACAGAAAATAGAGGGTGGGCTCAAAGTTTATGCAAGTCTGTATCATGCAAATATATGTTGGGTTGGGCTGGCATGTGGCTGAGTTGGGCCTTGAGACTAGTAGTAAAAAACCTTTTTTCAGCTCTGCTGGAGGGGGGGCTCAAGCCTGTTAAAGCCCCCCTAGTAGATTCGCCCCTGCATGGGTTCCAATACGAAGGTAGTTCTTCTCCAAATTAGTATCTAGACCTCCAGACGCTACTTTCCCCTCATTTTATGCAGGACTGATGCCTTCCAAATCAGGTTCCACAAGGGACGATTGCCTCCAGGTCTTGAACTACTAGCTCCGGAACAAGTGACTTTCCTCATATGGTCTGCCATGGCTAATGGTACGCAGACTAGACTGAGAAAGAGAGTCGGACTTTTCCAGCGGCCAATCAATAAAATCATCGAGCAACCTAGGTGAAGTTCATATTTTCAGTATTTCATCCACATCCACAGGCAGAAAATATTTTTTGATTACGAAAAAACTAACGTCTACACGTGTGGCATCTTGCACATCGTCCACACGCCTTCATTGCCATTCATTTTGACACGTGTGAACACATGACATTAGCAGAAATCTTTTTGGTTTTTGGCTTAAAAATATTTTATCTTCTAATTAAAAAATGAAATTAAAAATCTGTTTTCACCATTAAATCCGTCTCGGCAAGATCTTTAAAACTAGACCCCATGTTCGTATGTTTCGACGAAAAAAAAATTGCCATGATGTTTACACTGTAGTTGTCATAGTGCTTAACCTAAAGTTGCTTGTGGCAATTTTAGTTTGTAGAGCATGCCAAGTTTAGTATTTTGATGATGGCAATTCCAGTACTTTGACCATAAAAATTATTTTTTGTATGAACCATGGCAATTTTAAGTGCATGTATCATGACAATTTTAGTTTATGGTTCATGGCAAGTCTGGTTTCTTAATTCCATGTTTTATAATATGTCAAAGTTTACTTTTAAATATGGAAGAAAATAGCTGAAACATATTATGGCAACTTCAGTGTAAACACCATGGTAATTCATGTGCAATAGACATGGCAACTTTTAACCAAAAAAATTGTCAAAATATATTGATATGAAATCTAGTTTCGAAGATCTCGTCATGAGGGATTTAATGGTGAAAACGGATCTTCAATCGGATTTTTCATTTAAGAGATAAAATATTTTAAAAGCTGAAAATCAAAAATATTCTCACATGCATGCATACGATAACGTGGCGCGGTCTGTGTGCTATAGGACGTGTAGGCAGGTTTCGCTCCCACCACACGTGTGGGCATTAGCATTGTCCTTTGATTAAATCCATCTTCCATACCCCATTATGATCAATAAAGTCTGATACCTTGAACCGGTAGATTCCCTTCAATGAAACCATGGTGTCCGCCACGAGGGATCCACGAATTACGCCAAGTATGTATCTTCCACCAACCATGATGTGTTCCGGCCAATGCGAAGACGGTAGTTGAAGGATGATTAGACGAAGGTGTTGTTTGTTAACGGCTCTTGCACAAATTTGAGAAGTTTGAGGAGGCTTTTCAAACCTTCCCTCCTCTCGTGGTATCCTCTTTGTTTTGGCAGGCAGCCAACCGCCACCATCCACCTCCATGCCGGCGACACCCAGCCCTCCCTACCATCTGTGGCAACCAGGGATCGCCAAACTCCCGAGTGCCTTCTCCTCGCCCAACGGCTAGCCTCGTGAGCCAAATCACCATGATCACTAACACCCCGAGAACCATTCTTCCGTCGACTACCTGATGCGTTGATTTCGGAGTGAAGTGCATTGTAGGTTCATGAACTGTTCAGGGGTGTCACATATGTCCTTAAATTATGAAATCATCATCCAGATCCTCGAAGTGTAGTAAGTGTGTCATGCTTGGTAAAATATAGGCCCTTGGGCTATTCTAGTGTTGGACTAGTTTTTTAGCGAGGATAACTTCCGGTCTATTCATCAACTATCAAGATTGTACAAAGAACATCAAACTAAAAAAATACGTCTAGGTCCGTAGACCACTTAGCGACGACTACTAGCACTGAAGCAAGCCGAAAGCGCCGCTATCCTCGCCCCTCCCTCATCGGAGTCGAACAAACCTCATCGTAGTAGACAGTCAAAAAGTCGTCGTCCTAATACCCCATAGGACCAACACACTAGAGCAGCAAGCGCCGCTGATGAAGAGAAACGTACATCGAAAGGATCCAACATGTAGACACACGAACACAAAAGAATGAAGACATGATCCACGTGGATCCACATGAAGACAAAACGCCGATAGAATCCTGCAAGATTTACCGGAGACAAACCTTCACATGCCCTCCGACGATGTTAGAAACGCCACCGGAACGGGGACTAGACGGGGATCGCCTCTCTGAGCAGGATACAAACTCTAACAAAACTCAAAAGAGCATGAAAAAACGGAGACCTCCCACCAGTGATCTACATGACACCTACAATGGCAATGCACTTCACTCTTGATTTCGCGTGTGCGCATCTGTCGGAGAAGTAGGAGGCCACATAATCAACATTGTTGAAAGCTTAAAAAAATACAGAAAAATGTGTGCATGAGTGTCAAGTCTAGGACTTGAACTCTGGTGGGCTGGTTCGACCACTTACATCCTTGACAACCATTGTCAATGCCCTTAGAAGGAATCAGGGTGTTTCCCGGTTCCGTTGGCCCAACTAAACTTGTTTTGACCACTTGCGTTTGGATTACCCATTGGCAAGACATGTACGGCGACTTGCAGCATGTACGCTTGCTTGCTTGTATAATTTGCCAATTGGAGTCCCTCACATGACACCCATCACCATGGCCGGTGCCTATCTAGCGAAACAATCATTTTTTTTATCGTGGGAAAGGTATTAATCTATGCTGTTCTCCATCGATAAGCCATTGTATTGCAGCGACGGGATTTGAACGCAGTTCAGTCCACACTACACCTCACATTTGGACGTGCCGGCGTTAGCTCCAGCATGCCTCGGCCGCTGCTGGCAGTGGCCGCCATGGTGCTCGTGCTGGCCGCCGCTGGCGCCCATGGCTTCGAGATCGAGGAGGCGACCTTGGCCAGCATCCAGCTCGGCTTCAACAACGGCAGCCTCACCTCCGTGGAGCTCGTCCGCTTCTACCTGGACCGCATCCGCGGCCTCAACCCGCTCCTCCGCGCCGTCATCGAGGTCAACCCGGACGCGCTCCGGCAGGCCGCGCGCGCCGACGCAGAGCGCCGCTCCTCTTCCTCCGGCAAGTGCGTGACCGCCGGCGGGCCGCTGCACGGCGTGCCCGTCCTGCTCAAGGACAACATCGCCACCCGCGACGCGCTCAACACGACCGCCGGGTCCTTCGCTCTCCTCGGCTCCGTGGCCAGGCGGGACGCCGGCGTGGTGCGTCGGCTGCGGCGCGCGGGCGCCGTGGTGCTCGGCAAGGCCAACATGGACGAGTGGGCCAACTTCCGCAGCCTCGCCGGCACCGACGGCTGGAGCGCGCGCGGCGGCCAGGCCCGGGTAAGGAACTACACAAGCACACATCTAGCAGTGGCGGAAACAGGCCTGGGGCAGTTAGGGCTATAGTCCCAGGTCTAGAAACAACTTCCTTCATAATTTCTTCATGCAAAGCATAGAAAATCATAGAAGTTTATCACTCAACATAGCACACCCCCAGGCGTAATCTACATCTAGCTCCGTCACTGACATCTAGTGATCCTCTCACTCTGCTTTCTCCAATGGCGAACGAACTAATCCTAATCCTCTTGTGTTGCTCTGTGTTCTGTGGTGTAGAACCCGTACGTGCTGTCGGCGAGCCCGTGTGGGTCGAGCACGGGGTCGGCGATCGCGGCGGCGGCGAGCATGGCGGCGGTGACGCTGGGGACGGAGACGGACGGCTCGATACTCTGCCCGGCGTCGCTGAACTCGGTGGTGGGGATCAAGCCCACTCTGGGGTTGACCAGCCGGGCCGGGGTCGTCCCCATCACACCACGCCAAGATACCGTCGGGTAAGTGATTGATTTAATTAACTGATCCCTGCGTGTATCCATACACCATCGATCTAACCAATGAATGAGATATAGTAATAATTCGTTAAACAAGTACTCGCTCCCTTCCCAAAGAAATATAAGAGTGTTCGATCAGTATGGTATATCCCAAAATAAATGTCTTGATCTTAGTACAAAGTGGGACGAAGGGACTATATCACTAGATCCATAGTTTTTTCAACAATACGCAAAGACTTGTCTTTTTTCCACTGACGGAACGAGCTAGATTCGTAGTAAAATGATGTTTCCAGCGGTAGTATATCGTTTGTAATACGCAACTGCTATTACATTGGTCAAACTGCCGATCTAGAGATTCGTGCAAGCATTATTACAAATCCGAAAGGAGACACTGTTTATGATGAATAATACTACACCTAC
>NC_057797.1:14906551-14928730 GCF_018294505.1 Triticum aestivum
GTGGGTCCCTTCTCCCCCTGCCTCAATCATAATTTGACAACTGTCAATTTACGCAAAACTGAACGAAGTCTTCGTGGGTGTAGCATTGCTCGTTTATGATACTTATGCCAATTCTATCAAGTTTGTAAGTTAATAAATCCGCTTTGCCAACTAGGCCAAAGAGTTGTGTCACGGATCTAGTAGAAACCTGGTGACTCACACTTTTAGGCTGGTGTAATGGGGCGAAGAAACACCTTTTCCGTTTTGGATCCTTCACGATAAAAGATGGGTTAGAGATTCGTTTCTGGGAGAACAACTGTCTAGGCAATGCCAGCCTCCGAGAAGAATATCCAGCTTTGTACTGCATTGTTCGCGATAAAAGTGATACTCTAGCGCAGGTGCTCAGTTCATTCCGGCCGAGTATTTCTTTCAGGCAGGATTTGATTGGCCCCCGTCTTATGTCATGGCAAAATCTATTATCTCGATTGGAGTTGATTAACCTGACACAAGGACGGGATGTGTTTCGCTAGAACCTCACTACATCTGGGTCCTCCACAGTCGACTCTATGTACCGTGCGCTCATGCATTCAGAGGTCCCAGTGGATAATAACAAGAAAATTTGGATGCCGAAGATCCATTAAAAGTTAAAATCTATATGTGGTATCTTTGATGGGGAGTTGTGCTAATCAAAGACAATCTCGCCCGTTGCAATTTGCACGGAAGTAAGAAGTGTAGTTTTTGTACTCATGACTAGACAATCAAACATCTCTTTTTCCAATGCAAGTTTACACGTTCTACGTGGTCAGTCATCCAAATAGCGTCTAGTTTGTATCCTCCCACAAGTGTTGCCAATATTTTTGGTCATTGGTTGGACGGAATTTCAAGTAGGTTTAAAATGCTAGTAATTCGGGTGGGAGCATATGCCTTATTATGGGCACTCTCGCTATGTACAAAGGATTTGGTTCTCGAGGGCACAAACACCTCTCCTTTGCAGGCAGTGGTTGATCCAGGACCCAGGCCGGGGGGCCTGGGCCCGAGGCGTGGAGAGGAATTGCTTCGTTTCCTGTAGGGTATTGAGCACTGCAGCGAGACTGTAGGTGCACTGTAGCAGCATGGGGCTCTGGGCTTGGCTCAATCCTGGCTCCGCCCCTGTTTGCAGGTTATTTTCCGTTGTACGCACTCGCTTCGTAAGTGGTCTACGCTATACCAAACTGATCTAGAGATCGAGATCGAGATTGAGATTGCAAACCCCTTTTTTCTTGAATAAGAAATGTTTCGCACAGTCCACTTTGATATTCAACTCACCAATTGGCTAGGGTAGTTGCTACTCTTTCCTTGGTTTTTAAATCATCCTAGTGGTATTGTGCAAATGCTGCTAAACATCCTACTATAGTACAACACAGTAAATAGTTATTGTTCTTTTGAATGGAGGTTAGACCTCGGGTCTCTGACTCATTATGATGCACACAATCACTATTATTAATGGTTGCCATATGAATTGTATCTTCAAGTAGAGTAAAACAAATGGAGATCCTGATGTTTCATATGGCAGGCCGATTTGCCGCACAGTGACGGATGTGGTGCACGTGCTGGACGCCATCGTCGGCTATGATGCCCTCGATGCAGCAGCCACGAGCACAGCTTCCAAGTACATCCCCGATGGCGGATACACGCAGTTCTTGAAGAAAGACGGACTAAACGGGAAGAGGATCGGCATCCCCAATGGGTTCTTCAACTACGCAAATGGGACCGTGCAGCACACTGTTTACCAGCAACATATAGACACAATGAGGTATTTGCCTTCTTTTACAATAGCGGAGCAATCCTAATTTCGATCTCTGCCCTCTTTGTGAGATGTACAATTCCTCAAGTACTGCAAAGTTTGCCGAAAAAGTATTACTATCTCCGATCCATCCATATTAATTGTGGCTGAAACAGATATTTCTAGACGTATTTCAGTGCTACTCCCTCCGTTTCTAAATATAAGTCTTTTTAGATACTAAAAAGACTTATATTTAGGAACAGAGGGATAGATACATCCGTTTGAGCGACAACTAATATGGATCGGAGAGAGTACATCAACCTAGGCGCTGTCATATCACATTATCTTGTTTGTCCATTTGAAGGAAACAAGGAGCAATAGTGGTCGAGGACCTTGACATAGCGAATCTAAGTGTCATATTGGATTCCCTTAACAACGGCCAAGAGATTGCATTAGCAGCAGAGTTCAAGTTAAGCCTCAACGCATATCTGTCGGGCTTATCCTACTCTCCGGTTCGAACGCTTGCAGAGATCATAGCTTTCAACGATGCACATCCCGTTGAGGTCAGCTTATCTCAGAGTTGATTGTTTTCTTCTTCATGTATTTTCTCATCTTTACCCTTTATGTTATGGTTTATATGTTTGTTTCCGTTAAAAGTCATGAAACTGAAATTATGAGATTGACACACATGGCAGGAAAAGATGAAGGAAATTGGGCAGATCATCTTCCTGGTGGCCGAGAACACGACCGGCATTGGTGCCGTTGAGAGAGCGGCGGTCAGTCAGCTGAACAAGCTGTCCGCCGACGGGCTAGAGAAGCTGATGAGGGAGCATAAGCTGGACGCGATCGTGACGCCCAACAGCGCCGCGTCCCCTGTGCTTGCCATAGGTGGCATGCCCGGCATCACCGTGCCCGCCGGGTACGGCGCGATGGGGGTGCCGTTTGGTCTCAGCTTTGGCGGGCTGAAGGGGTACGAGCCAAGGCTGATCGAGATGTCGTATGCGTTTGAGCAGGTTACCACGGTCAGGAAAACCCCCACGTTCTTGCCATAGAACAGACAAGAGAAAGGTGGTGTTGGGATTTACTTTGTTTTGCTTCAGAGTATTTATGTATGTCCATGTATAGTGTAATCATCTTCCGCAAATTAGTTGACAAACATTTAGATGCTTTTGGGTCCATCGCCTCCACCTCCTCCTTCGCCTTCATCATGGAACATTGTCAAAGAACTTTTCTAAAAATATACTCCCTCTGTCTCATAATGTAAGATGTTTTTGCAAGGGATGAGGTATCAAAAATTGAAAGAAAAAAATACTTCTCCCTCCTTCCCTAAATATGAGTCTTTTTACACATTTTGAATGGACAATAACATGTAATATGTATGTAGACGTATTTTAAAGTATATTTACTTATTTTGCTTCGTATGTAGTCACTTGTTAGAATCTTTAAAAGAACTTATATTTGAAAACGGAGTATGACTTTTCTTTTTCCTACACATGAATTCCCACTCATTATGCACTATTTGAGTAACTGGAACAGACATACTCATGGAGCATTTGACAAAAGCCAAAAAGCGACTGCCACAAAATGGTGCATTAGAATAAATTATGACGAGCACTCGCCAAGCCACTAACCACACTGACAACACCGTCAAGCTCAGCTCAGCTAAGCATGGCTTGGCTGCGGCTGCAAGCTGCTGCCGCCGTCCTCGCTCTGGTCGCCGTCGCCGGCGCCGCACACAACTTCGAGTGAGTTAATTGCATGTTGGTATCACACTTGCGCACCTACTCACGAGTCAGTACCACTACTCGTGCATGTCGCAGTTCAGTACCACTATTCGGCCTAACTGTTACAAAATGGACTGACAGCCGTATAAGTGTGTATTGACCATGTATCTGACAGACCGGACCCACCTGTCAGGTGACACGGTGGCCAATCGGCACGTGCCCGATGCGCTGACTAGGACGAGGCTGGTGCGGTGGGTCTAAGCGGTCTCATTCGGCTCGGTCGTCGGTCGGTCCTCACTCTCGCTCGACCTCACTCTCGCTCTCCCTCCTCTCTCTCTCTCCTCTCTCCGATTCGCCGCCGCCCGCCGCCGCCACCTCAACCGGCTCGCCATCGTGCCATGGAGGACGAGAGCAGCCAGGACTCCAGGGTGCAATACATGAACCTCTCTGACGACGAAGCCATGCATTACCGGGTGAGTTGTAGAGGTAGGGTTAGGGTTAGGTTATCTGGTTTGGGGATTTGATTTGATTTGGGGATTATCTCTTCCTTTTGCTCCTATAGATCCCTGCTAGCATTGAAGACCAAGACTACAGTGGCATTGAGACAGCACCCATCGTTCTTTGCCATCAGCATGGTGTGGCGGCTGAGAGGCGTGTAGCATTTGAAGCATTTAACACGGGCAGGAGGTTCTTAGTCTGTCCTAAGAATGTAAGATCCTGTACAAATCTCTGTGTTCATTGTATTGTTTAATCTAGCCATGTGCATAGAATTGTCCAATGCATAGAATTCGTGTTCTTTAATCTAGCCATGTGCTGATGCACATTGTTTAATGAGTACTGTTGTTTAATTGGGTAGCCGTGATGGTCATTTTGTAGCCATTTAGTACTACTGATGCTAATCATTGGATTAAAAAATGTGTTGATGCTTTCCATGTATATTTAATTTGCAAAAGTCAAACATAACAAACTTTGACCATATTTATCGAGAAAAGTAGGTACATCTAGAATACCAAATGCACATCATTGAATACATCATGAGTTATATTTTCAGAATGTACATGTTTGGTATCGTACATGTAGACGGTTTTCTCTATACACTTGGTCAAAGTTGGCAAAGTTTGACTTTCGTAAAAATCTATAGGTACTACATTGTGGAATGGAGGGAGTATTTAGGAACAGAGGAAGTATGAGTTAATACAGAACACCCTTTTATGTCTCTCAGTAGTGCATGTAAAAACTTGCTTCGGTTGTCGGGTCTTGGCCTCCTTTATATATTTGTGGTATGGTGGTAGCCTCCTCTTCTCTGAGTAGGCTTATTTACAAGGATCCAAAGCATATACCAACCGTGTGGGCACCAAGATCTACATATACCTACATCCATACACCCCATACGATATATATAGTATATGTATACGTAGTACAACTACTCATTGTCACACAACATTTATTCAAAATATTGCAGCTCATGTGAAAAATTGTCACATGAAGTTCATCTAAGATGTTTCGGAGGAATCTATGTGGCCAACAAGCATGAAGGGTGTGGGCACGAGCAATGTAGACAAGCAGGACTTTACCCGATCTGTGGGCTAAGCGTTCGATCTTAGCCTCAGCCCTAAGATCAAATGTTTGAACCCTATGATCAGCAGGAATCCAAGTATATTGAATCTCCTTACATGATGGTCGATATATCTTCTACTAATCCACATAAGAGTGTTCTTCAGAATTGTTTGCTCTTAGGGCACGTATAATGCAAGATGCTTAGAGAGGAGCTTATGAAAATATCAGTTTTTTTAAGCACCGATACTTATTTGTATAGCACGAACGAAAGTACCTTTCTACACCTGAGCTCATATGCTCCCGCTATGTACAGTAAAATAAATAAAATAGAAAAACATTTCAGAAAATTCTGAAATTTTTTTGTGGCATACTTTAAGAAATGTTTGTTGTGCATGCAAAATTTTATCACGAAATCACATTGGTGGAGGTCGTGGCAAAAAAAAAACAAAATCAAACCTCCAAAATGCGTTTGAAAGTAACATTTTCAGATTATTGATTTTGTTTTTTTACCATGCCTTCCACCAATGTCATTTCATGACGAAATTTTGCATGCACAACAAACATTTCTTAAAGTATGCCATGAAAAAAATTCAAATTTTTTTGAAATGTTTTTCTATTTTATTTATTTTACTGTTCATAGCAGGAGCATATGAGCTCGGGTGTAGAACGAAGCCTTACTTAGACACCTCTAATATGAAAACAAGCAACGACGCTTAATAAGAAAAATGGCTTATTTTCACTAGCACATTGCATTGTATATGTTCTTCAGAGCCAAACCATGAGAGCACTAGACATGTTCTTCTTCTTTTAGGCTCAAGACCCCTACACGGAAGATCTACAAGCACAAGATATGATATCCGGCTCCTGTATATCGATTGCAAATTTGCAATGATGACATTGTTCACTGTGTTGCACAACTCATGCACATCCTGAGTAAAAATGAACTTCACTGATTTTATATGCACTCACTCCTACTATTTATTACATACATAATGTACACCATACGAACGCCAATTGCATCACCTGTGTCTTGCTGTACACTCTGATCACTAGCTCAAACTAAAAACCTATAAACTAAAGAAATCTAGTTCACCCAAAGCAACCAAACCTATTCTAACGGTCAATGTACATACTCCGGACTAACAAAATTTCACTTCAGACACATCTACACTATGCCGGAACAAGTTTCGGGTCTAGAGCGCCATGACTACAGGGGACAAAATACAGCAGTGCCATGCCGTTGAGATTCTGCCATCTTTGCGACTAGGTACACTACATTGTCCAGAATCTGTCCGGGTCAGGGCTAAACAAGGAATGATCTTGGATCTCCAGATTTGCTATGTGCCAGTTGACCAATCCGGCTTGAAGCGACTTGACGACAAACAGGACGACTGGCAGTATCCACCACCCATCGTCGTCCCTACCCTTGAAGCTGCAGATGCGCCAAAGAACAAACAGATCAGCATGTAACATCTGGGTAGTTTTTAATTCTTGTGTCTCATCTAAAATAATATTTGTAATTTGTAATTAAGTCAATCCAAAACACAATGTTATCTACTATTATCACTATTAAAGGGGCATTTGTTGGTTTCGCTTCCACCCCTCTCATCCATACACCCCTCTCATCCATACATGCCCTCTCCCACCCTTTTTTTTTAAACCACGCGATAATCCCCACTAATTTTTTTTCTTTTTCAAATCAACCCCACCTCCTCGTTTCTAGGGGGGAAAATCCCTTGCAAAGCAATCGACAGAAATCAAATAAATTACCAAAAATAAATTACCAATAGCAAGAAATCCCTTGCTAGCAAACAACAAAATCAACTCATGTAGTTGTACGTACACAAACTCAATCACATCATATATTTCCTTACCTTTGCCTATGGACTCCCTCCCGACAACATATCTCAATCTCAACCCAATCAAATTTTCCTACGTTGAACCACTAGAACAAAGTTGCCCCTGTTGCAAGGCATAGGTACTTTGCTAGTAAAAGTAATTGTCTAGATTCTCAATGTGGCATTTTTTAATTACTCGCGACATGGGTTTCCCTAACCCCCAACAAATACCGCCCAAACTCTCGGTTTTAAGTGGAAAGCCTTGAAAATTATAGTAAGCCAGTTTCCTGAGCAATGGATCTTTTCCGAAAACTGGAGAATGAATAGTGCTGAGTCGATTGAAATGTTATCTCCATAAGTACACATAAGGAATCTAACCTTTTGGTGTTTGATGCCTGAGCTGAAGACACTGTCAAAGAAGATAGCCCGGAGTACATAGCACCATAGACGATTGCTACAATCTGCACGGAAATAAGATTCATAAATCTCCGAACCTGTCACCCTATATGTTTATGAATATATGGATATTAAACTGTAGCGATGCATTTCGAACTGATAGCAATAGAATTAATAGATATATTCTCTACTATTACAATGCTAGATACAAAAGGGTTCAAGGATAAATAGCATGTAAATAAAAGAGTTCAAGGATAAACCACATGTAAACAAGACTTACAATGTTTATGACAGAAGTAGTATTCCAAAGTGTAAAAATGCGGGTGACAGAAGATCTTTTTGGTCCTCGGCTGAAAAGTGCATTGAGGCCAGCAAGAAAAGGGGAAAGCAAAGCAAGGGGTGGAATAAGCAGTACAGCAAGGAAAGCTCCAACAGATATCCAGTAGTATTGTACAAGCATAAGCAGGGTGATGGTAAAATCACCCACAAGTACAATACAAATAAGCAACTGCAGTGTTTCCTGAAATGCCAAAGCAAGGTCACAGTTAAGGTAATATAGGTAACTGTCATGTACAACATGAGCATTTGTGTGCTTATAGAAAGGGTCTAGTGGTTGCTTACCGCATAGCCAATAGGCCTGCAATTTTGCAAGAGCAACGACAGAGGGAATAGATAATCTCTTTTGTAGTCCAGTGACTTCAGTGTCTCTTCATTTATGACCCCACCAGTCACTCCGCCTGTCAACCGCTTTCTGGAAACACCATAGCTTGTGCAAGGCTGATCCTGAATTGCCTGCTTGGAACCCAGTAGTGGAACTGCAAAATTCTTCCTGTACAATTAAAAACATAGCAGTCATTTCACACAGCATGAGAAATGTTTTTTGTAAGACATGCTATTGTAGTTAGCCTTTCTTTTCATACCTCGAGCGATCACCAAAATCTGGGGCATGCTCGTGATGGTGGTGACTCTTGTAGAAGTTTTCATTCACTGCTACAACAATACCTAGCTGGTAATAACCAGAAGCAGTGGACTGAAACCACCCTAGCTCTACTCGAACACCATGTCGCTCAAGTTGGGGATTCCCATGACTCTTAATCCAAGAAACAACCGGACCCAGAGTTGACCGGATGCTGCCTTGCTTTACTGACCTCAACTGAGTATTCAAGCCAGCTACTAATCTGTTCCAAATCGCAGTAGACACATACTGGGAAAATGAAACAGAATCACTGGGAGTGACTGAACACAAGAAATGCATTTTGTAGCATATATAAGAAGAAGAAAATAAGCAGTAGACACCTCAAAAACACTAGAATATGATATCAAAACGAAACACAGCTAATAGGGATTTTTATACCATTTGCCTCAAAGTTGTTGCACGCCTATGACAATTTGCAAAGTTGAGGCATATCAAATGGGGCAAGTTACAAAGGCACACTAACCTCGGGGCAAACGATAAAAATTCTGTAACCAATAATAATGCATTACTTTGGCAGACAACCATATCCTAATCAAGACTGGAATTTTTCTACTTCGACCATGTGTGACAAAGTGGCTACTGGCTAATCCTCATGTAGTAGTAATATAATTGGGAACGTGGAGCATATCTATAGATATAAAAAAAAAGTAATGTCCTTGGCATCACTTGTTCAATATTAAGTTGTCTAATGTTCACCTGGCCAAGAAGATTTGACAGTAATGTATCACTGTGTAGGTGGTATGGGGACATATAGCTCCCCTCACCGCCAAAAATTAAACACATGGGAAACCTCTTCTGGATTGTGGCCGCTACATCAAGTCGTTTCTCATCACCTCCCAGAAAGAAATCAATGTAAGCGACCATTAAGTCTGGAGTTGAACCAACCTGTTACGTTCAAACAATTACATGTGTTATATGTCAGCAACGAAAATAACACACCAAATTTCCCTGCATTCCTAACAAACAGCTATTCATGGTTCACAGAGCTAAGGAAGAGTATACTTCAGATCAGAAGTGAAACTCAGCTGAATAATATCTCTGAGTACCTATTCCAGGTATATCTGGTGAGTTTGGATACAAATTTTTAAAAACATTGGCACAATTACTACTGGTTCTAATACCAAATGATGTGACTAAATTATGATTACTGACCTTCAGCCCTTTATATAGAGCCCGTGATCTGCAAGAGCGAAGACATGAATGGTCGTATTCAGATTTAACGTATTCTTGAAGACGATGGATTTTCTTTCTTCTGCGCCATTGCTTCCAAGACCAGGCACAAGGATATGCAAGTACTGCAAGTATACTATGCACAGAACCTTCCCACCACTCAAAGGCTGCTACCAAATTTATCTCATCGATAAAACGATTAAAAGCATCTTCATACCTGGGAAAAAATAACAGAATTGTCACCTACAGTCAGGAGATACATATATATTGAAGTACAGATGGAAACATTAAACATTGTTCTCTCATGGAATATGGGTCATTAAATCGATATGTCATTCAGATCAATCAAGATAATAGTCGCTCCTGTTTCGAACACGATAGTTGAACTGTATTCAGCAAATTATATAGTTCCAGGTAGGCCCTAAAGGGTTTTGAATCTCGAATTTTAGTACTTCAGTCACTTTTTTTGCTCAAGCTCAGTTGGTTTCATCAACAATGTAATTGCTGTGTACCTGTGAATCTAGAACTACTACAGCAAGGATGGCTGTATGAGAACATCCAAGCTACAAATTCTAAAAAGAAAAAGAAAAGACAATAAGAGGAAGGATTTCACAAATGGGTAAATCAACAAAACAGTGCAATTTTTTCTATAGGTTAGTGACGCGTAGAACAATGTGAACATTAGTGATATGTAGAACAATTTACATCTGAAGTTATATATTTGCAGTGCAAATTATAGTAACTTCTGTGAATTCTATTACTTTGTGGTGAATGAACACGGATGAATTAGTGATCATGTACTGTCATAGATTCATAAGATGAAAAGCCTTACACAATGCCAATTATAGATTCAGGGGGCGAGTAAGGAAGATGCCACGGTTCTCGGAATGTATTAGGTCCCATGAAGTACATTCTGTGCACATGGCTTTGTGTTTCTTCTGCCCTGCTGGCCCCAGGTACCTATTTATAAGAAAATACACAATAAGCAAGATTTCTCAACAAACTGTACAAGTGTCCCTGTACTTCATCATATTTAAGAGCTAATTATGCTTTGATGAGGTGGAAAGCTTTTGACGAGGCATGTTTAGATAAATAGAAGTAGTGGGGATCAACTAATAATGGAAAACTTTTTTTCCATACATGTTGGGGTGGGCCTTTGATGAGGTGGCAGGTCTGGTGAGATGGCATGTGTGCATGTTTAAGATAAATAGGAGTGGTGATCAACTACTTAGGTATATACGATTGCTCAATGACCAGATCTAGGTGATTTAGTTGCTCTAACTACATCCAAAGACCATTTAGAATAAAATGAACTATACCTCAGCCAATGAAAGCAAAAAAGGCGAAGAAGCATAGGCATCATTGTGGATTGCACTTGTAGCCCGATAAGTGACTTCACTCTCACCAATCTTAACTCTTACAGCACTTAAGATGAGTGCCAAAAGAATAATTGCAAAGAATAGGAAAACCGCAAAAGGCCAAGGACCCCCAAAAGTATATATAACTTCCTCAAGTGGTGTGTAACAATTTGGCATCTTGTACTTAGCAGATATGCACTTATACGGGCAGGATGGCTGGGTAACACCACCTAGCAAGTCAAAGTTAATGCTTAGTTTCTTCCATGCAAAGTCAAGAAGTTTGAACATCAACAAGACAAGATAACGCAAGTCCGATGACCTACCTCTTACATATATGAAGTCAGCACGGTTTGGAAGAGCATTCAAAGAACAAGGGGTGCAGAGAGATGAGTTGGACCCAGCAACATTTTTATATGTTCCAACTGGGCATTCCTGGAAAGAGTTATAGTCAGTCAATGGTTTCAGAGGAACTAACAGAAAGTCATCTGCTAGTTAGAGGACATTAGCCTATTAGCCTTTTGTTATCAAGACGGAGTGTGTGGTGCAGGTTCTTATGAGAAAGTTCCCTCTCTTTCAGCCACTTAGCCTATTAGCCTTTCGTTCATCTATTGTCACTAACAACCTTACCTTTTCCTTAACAAAAAGATGTGCAAAGCTTCTACGGCTCTCTAAAAAGAAGTATGAACCATCAACCATAAAAGGCTTAGTTTTGTACTGCGTCCTGGAGCCAAAAAGTTCTGTCCACCCTAGCCTCATCCCTCTTTTTTCTGTTCCCTTTAATGTAAATATTCTGGATGTTACTCCTTAATGAAAATGGATGCAGAGATTTTGCATATACAAGAAAAGGAACAGGTAAAATAAATTAATATGTATTAAGATGAATACTACTTCCTCCGTTCCTAAATATAAGTCTTTGTAGAGATTTCACTACGGACTACATACGAAGCAAAATGAGTGAATCTACACTCTAAAATAAGTCTATATACATCCGTATGTAGTTTGTAGTGCAATCTCTAAAAAGACTTATATTTAGGAACGGAGGGAGTATATATTATTTGTGTTACTAATAACAGAAAACGTGCTATGTAAGCTGGATGAACAAAGACATGTCAAGTTTAGTGCTCATACGGTACAAAATGTTCCATATAGTCCCACAGGGCACTCCTTTCCTGTTATTGTTCCATCTTCTCCAAAATGCCCATCATCATTACCAGAACCTCCACTACACAAAAGAACAGCTATTGGAAATTAGCACAAGAATATATTCATTCACTAAGACTTCTCAAGGCTCATGGCAGTGCACAAATGAAGTTCCATGCCAAAACAAAATACTATTGAGTTCTCCCATGTAGGTCAACACAGATAGTAGCTGTTGCATTTCATGCTGAAAACATGCATCTGAGGAGAAAAATAAAACAACAGGTATGCCTCAGAAATTTAGAGTAAATCGCACCACAAGTATGATAACACGCAAATGGAATTAAAAAATGCCTTTAGAGTAAATGCACCACAGATACCTGATCTAATAACAAAGTAACCATTAGGTCCCTATACTTGTAAAACATTTTGGCAGGTCCCTAAACTTGCTAAACCATTTGGCAGGTCAAAACATGTGTCACTTGGGTCATTTTGACTCAAGCTAAAATGCCAACGTTATGCTGAAGGTATGACCATGATGTTCATCATTATGTGAACCCAAATTGCAGCATTGATCATCGACCCAACAAATAACGTCAGTTTAGCACTTCTATTCAATTGGCATGTCATCATATTAGGTGAATGAAAGGCCATCATACCTTCAACTTGACATATGGATGATTCAAATTAGCTTTTGCACCTTTTTATTACTATATTAACAATCTTAGCAGACTATAAAGTTGTAATGACCTAAATGTTGTGTTCTAAAACACAGCCTAGGTAGCCTCTGCACATGTAGTATTTCACAATTTTAGCTACTTATCAGGTTGTAATGACCTATGCAATGTTAAGACTAGGAGAGCGCTTTTGCTGCCGCATGTTAGGCCATAGTTGAAGGCTGTGTATTGGACCCACCTAGAAGGTTCTATGTGGACAATAGCACCACCTAAGCAGCAATGTTGAGGTTGGTGCGGCAGGCAAAAGGCAGCGACTCATAGGTCTGCTACTCTGCCCTAGATCTGCAGCACTAACTTCAGAGCAGAACAGGGATAACATGGCATTAGGAAGAGGCAATGTAACACTGGCATAGCCCATGGACCAGTAGCAGTGACGCCTGTTGAGGTCATGAGCAGAGGCATGTAGGCGAGGTAAGAAAGGAAATGGCCCACCCAACTAATCTGGCCCAACTCAACACCCACTCACATCCTAGGGCTTCAGTGCTTCAGCACAGCCTCCATCACCATCAGTCTCCACCGGCCTCCTCTTATGGTGAGTTCACAGGCCACCACTGCTGCTCCGTTCACTGGTTTCTTCCTATCAACCAGCTAGATCAAGTGACCATGGCCATAGGGGACAGGAGGGAAACAGAAGCAAGCTTCGGTAGGTGACGTTTATGGTGGTGAAAAACTGAAGCAGCCACAGAAGAAGGTGACAGCAGAAATGCGAAACAAACATACGGCTTCTGGTTAGCTTCTCCTTGCCTACCTAACTTCTATGTTGGTTTACATCCATATCTATTTTGTACTTTTGTTTGTGTGTTCTAGATAATGCAGTAGCAAGCAGATAGTGACGTAGGAACTTAAAACGTGAGATGGGCAAACAGAGGAAGTAGCAGGTAAGGAAATTCTGAAAATCAGGATGATTTGCAGAAAACACCATTAAACAACTTAAGCTCCAATGTTGTGCCCTCCAGTAAGCTAACTTTGTTTTAGGACTTTCTTGACAGTCCTAATCCCTAAGGTCCCGTCCAAACTAACAAGCAAGTCCAATGAGGATTCTGCTTGAATGTTGTGGTTGCAACAGAACACCAATAATCACATGTAACCGCAATTGGTAGGTCAACGCTGGTGCAAACATATGATCTCTTTCTAATATGTAGGTGTCATTATGAAGGAATTTATTATATCAGGTATACTGGTTAAAGGAAAATCATCTGGAAGGCTCCGAATAACATAGTGAAACAATAAATGATCATGTCTCATGGCTTTAGAGAGACAGGTATATGCACAAGCAAGGAACCTCCTTTTTAATTATCATGGGTATTTACATGATTACGTACCTTGATGCTACTGTACCATTGATAGATGCAATCTGAACAAATTCATCTCCAGTAGCAATATTTGACCAGTGGAAGTGTATTCTGCCACCACCACCGCCACCTCCACCATGTATGCCTCCTTTGCCTCCAGATGCTGACAATGATGAATTTTTCTCTACCAGAAGCCCTTGAAGGAAAAAGAGAATTGTTCCTCCAGAACCGCCACCAATGCCACCTTTGAAGGACGCACTGGAATTTCCAATTGTGTCTCTATTGCTTTCACCATTAGAGCTCACAGAGCCATAAATTAACAATCTTGCAAGTGGCCATTTCATGGATCCAATGACTGCATCAGGAAATTAATCGGAATTTATAAGAGAAGTGGTACCAAAAGCTTCGCAAACTAAATGTACTTATTTCCAGAAGCAAACTGAAAAGAAAAGGCTAGTTAAGTAAGAAGAGTGCATGTAGTAGATTATGCTCTCATTGTGCAGGGCAATGTGCTCGTGTCAAGCAAAGAATAAGGAAAAAGAAATGTGATGACAGCAAACTCTGATGTTGCTATTAAAGTGCTTGAAGGAAAACTATCATCAGCACGGTAAACCCCTGTTGTGGATAAAGATTCACAACACAAGACTACACAAAATAGTGCATACCTATCAATCCCCCACCAGCACTGTCATCGCCTGACTCCGGAGAACCAGTACCACTTCCTAGCTCACATGGAAGATAAGCACTGCCATATCGTTGACCTCCTTCACTTGTCATTCCGTTGTAAATCCCTATACCACCCTGGCCTCCATGACCAGCACCACCACCAGCTCCATACTTAAGAAATGTTCCTCTACCAATGCCTGCTTTGCAACCTATAAAAAGATCCAGATTGCTGAGTGAACAGAGTTACCACATTGATAGGAGAGATTCCAGTTATTTTACTGATCACAACACAAAAACACTGAATCACCTAACTCTGAGGCACTTATTGCACCACCATCTGTGACAGTCACGGTTCTTGCTCGATGAATATGAATTATACTCCCCTTGACTATGCCACCGACAGTTATGTCTTCAACACGGCAAATCTGCAAAATGTGAATTTCTTGCTAAGAAGCTAGAACAAAACACGAACTTCAAACTGCAATATAGCCAGATCCAATTTAAATGAAACAACAACGCACAATACAACTATGAGATAATATGAACTTAATGTTATTTCTATTGGCAGGAGGGAATATTTATTGTCTTGTGAATTGTGATAAAATTAAGGTGTATCATTCACCACTATCACCATGTTAGTAGCAAGAGGTGATTCCTTTTTTCTATCCATTTGATGTATTAGTTGTCCTGGGTAGGTATAATCCATGAAATCGTTCGGTTTGCCGATTCACGTGTATTGCATTCCGTCAGTACAGGGAGTGTTGATAAAAGAAATCAGAAATGCAATGCACTGCAGAAAATCATCTCTCTACTGAATGACAATGAAGGTTGGAGTGCAAGTATCAAATTCGACATGGTATACGACACATTTCAACAGTGCAAGTATCGAACACATCTTGTGGAATGAATATCCAAAGGGACAATGTAATTAAAATTTAAAAGTTCAGCCATCATGCTTCCTTGCCAAGAAGTTCGCTCTTGTATGGAAGGTCTACAAGTTAATGAAAATTAGGAGCTTCCTTCAGAAGAGAATCTCACAGCAAACAATCCTTACTTGTATTGTAAATGACAAGGAGCTGTTCACATGGCAATCATCGGGGGGTGCGATTAACTCACTAGGGCATGTTTTACTTTCACAGATCGAAAGTGCATCCCTGATATACACAAACGTTAATCCACAGCAGTGTTTAGAAGCAACTAAAGACCATTAATTTACATTGCAACAGCAGAACTCACAAGCTGCTTCGAACATCCTCATCTAGTGGAGCCTGGACAACGGAACCAGGACCAACCTGCTCATACATCAAGAGAAGTTGTGGTCACAAAAGTTATAACTACATGGAACAAGTTTTAAAGCTCACATGTTGTTTCGACATGATAACATGGACCAGCTCAACACTAAGCATACCAAAAAGGGAATCCCAAGAAATACAGTTGCACGGGATTAAGAAAGAACCAGGAAAGTGGATTTACTTGTTTCCAGAAGCATCCCAAATAATAATTGCATCAAGAGCTCAATGCATGTGGTTCAAACAAGTCAAGGCAAACACTAGGAAACATGGTTTATAAGGCAGTAAAGCGACCTAAAGCGAGCACCGCCCGCTCTGACGCTTAAGCGACGCCTAAGAGTCTAAAGCAGGCGCTTAAGCGCCTAAAGCGGGCATATTTCTGAGGCGCTGCCAGGGCGCCTTATCGCTTAAGCGTCTGAAGCAGGACGCTTTATAAACATTGCTAGGAAACGGCAGTGCTTCCTAGATACTTATAATGCTGAAAGCTGATGAGTAGCATAAAAATAAGAACAGAAAATCATTAATCTACCAACACTCTCATATATGTGACATATTGCTGACCAACATGCAGTACAGTCAGCTATTCATTATACAAGTTCTAAGAACTTCAAGAAATTACAACTTATGAGATCTGAATAAATTGAGAATGCAGATAAGTGAAGTGCCCTTCCTACATAATAATGCATATGCTATATCATCCACCGGAGAAGGAAATATTGAAGGTCTGCATAGGTAATTGCGCAAAAACTGGATAGGTAATGATATAATATGATCTTACTTCAATGTTGTAAAACAGAGACAGAAACAGTTGGCGTGCTTTGATTCCATCTCCAGGACCACTCAAATTAAGAAGTCCTTGTCCATAAACTCCCAAAGCAGCATTGGAAGATATCACTGACCCATGCTGTCAGAACAGAGAAAACTGAACTTCCACTACTAAGAAAAGGACATTTTGGCAATAAGGCTTTCAAACAAACATACCTTGAGTACGACAAGGTTTCTTGCCTCAAGCATTGATGCAAGAACAACATCCTTACCCCCACCATCTATCTGAATCTTCGAATCCCACATCAAGAGCACCTTCACATACATTCTGAAAGCACCATACACCTACAATAACAGGAGAAACTTAGGACTGCATAACATGCTCAGAAATGATTATAATGAAGTAACAAACAGTATTATTGGTACATCAGATGTGTCTTCCTGTTGAATCTTTGCAATTACAAGGAAGAAACACACACATACAGAGAGATGAGCCTATCGTCCAATCACAAGCTAGAATGACAGAAACCAGGCATAATTCGGTGAATTTCACTAAATCCCTACTGTACGCACCTACGCGTGTGTGTAAACATGAACAGCAGGATTTGAGCCCTCTTGGGTGGAGCTGTTGCCCCCACAACTCCATCCCACGGTCCCACCAAGAGGCGGTTTTCATCTTGCTTCTAAATATAGTCCTACTATAGCAAGCAATGCTTCAATGTCTGCAAGTGTTGGACGCATGACAGTTCCTCAATGCTTCATCAGCATGTGTGAGAGCCATGGAAAGTATCCGAGAATTCCTCAGGTGTATCAGAGCCATGTCAGATCACATGTTGGGATATTGTTATTCTCCTCTCTGACAGGGCAAGGTCTCAAGTTTGGAGCAAAAATATCTTGTAGTTGGGCAACTGACGATATAGGCATTACACAAAGAGCAATATCAACTCAGCTGGACGGAAGAATGGAACTAGCACAAAATTCTAAAGCAGGTCAGAACATGGTCGACTCAGCACAGCAGGCTAGAATGGATTTTCAAGAAGCGTAATCACATCAAATTAATACTGGACGTATGTACAGCATACAGCATGGTGTAGTTCGATTGGTGAAATTTAGGATACCAAATTGTGTCACAGGGCACTGAAATTTACAGGTGTAAAAGCATCACCATCCACATACGCATGCGCTTGCACCAAAAATATATAGATATGCAATTCATAATTCTCACAAAACAGTTGGGTCTCTCAACATCCACACCTCCTTTAACAGCCCCTTGCTCAAGCGGTTGTAAATTTTGTCGAATGATTGTTTTTTAGGAAATGCTCATCCACAATTGCGTTGGAGGCCTTAACTTCTATAAATCGCAGCAAGACTTCTTTAAAACAATTAATTTAGATCATCAATTCCTCCTTCACCTTGGTGCTTAAGGAAAAGTCTCTACAAGCACCATAAACAAAAGCTGTGTATACAACAAGGCATACCTTTATAACAGAGTCACTCATTAGAAGCTCCTCTGCAACCAGCTCAAACTCTGATATTGGATTTTCAGACAACCCAAAGCAGATGCTACCCCCAGTAAGTAGCCTTATTTGCCCTGTCACCTGAACAAGTAGAAAATAGGAGCAAATAAAAACAGCGAATTAAATAATGGAAATGCAGGTAGGAATAGGAAAAGTGTCAAACAATAACAAACAGTAGGTAAAGAGGAAGGAATGCACAACGAATATAAAGGGCATGGAAACCCAACCAAACAAATTTAGAAAGGAGCTCCATGATAAAAATGTAAACATGCCTGATATGCATAGACTTCATTGCTCACTCAAGTCCAAAAAGAATATATTCGTATATAAATTATTTAGTGGCCCATGTAAAAAGAAACATTGTGATCGACAAACTAAATTCTAAAAATTAGCCACAGCAAAGGAAAAGAAGATAATGAACGGGAAAATTATAGTAGAGTGACAACTGCAGGAATCAATGGTTATTACAAACTGTGAGTGTTGTATGGCATGCCAGTGGTTGACTGACGGGGCAAGGGGGCAGGCGGGCAGCAGGGGCCTTTTCTCCTGCCAGGCTCCATGCTGGCACAGCAAGCACTGCCAAACTTTTTTTCCACCCTAGCTCAGATAAGAAGTTTAATCGATCTGAAGGGGTAAGTAAACAGAGAATGGCTTAAGTTGTGTTGGTGGGCTTTGGGTTTACTACATAAAAGACAGAATATGGCACCAGGCAGCCCAGACTAGCCGAGTCAAGCTAACAAGCGTCCGAGACCCTCCCTCGACCAGTGTTACAATTGCAGGGCATGGGCACTGGGTGGGCATCACAGCAAGGAACCCTAGCGGCAAGGTCAAATCCTGGCTCAACCCCTGTGTGTAGGAACACCACAAGCAGGTTCAATTAGTGCTGCTCAACAGCTCATCCACTTTACAAAAATCACATTAGCTTGTTGAGAACAAGGCCATGTAAATTTGAGAAACTGGATGATAGCCTAGTGGTGGAGGCATGAGGTGGTGTCTCCTTGCCAACCTGGGTTCGACCCCTGTGGGGATTAAACCGCGTTGATTTATTTCATAGAGTGAATAAACCAGTGTCGTCTTCTTAATAAAATTTTGTCGTGCCAATATCCGCAATTAGATTAGTGCAGGTATTATTACGGGACCTCCTTAAATGGGGAACATAGATTTGCAGAAACAATTGGATATTAGTGCGGTGTAGATGCATTACTGAGAGAAGGCACTTAAAGAAAATCGAGATATTAGTGTAGTTATACAGGTACAGTATGTTTGCTTGGAAAAAAATATACAGTACAACATAACCTCAGAATTAGTTGCGCAAAGGCATACAAAATATTGATTAATAAATAAGTCATGAATGTGATGTTAGTGATGAGTCAAAGTATTCAAACCTGTACTCTGGACCACAACAAGGGAACCAGCACTTTTGCATTGCTCTCCACAAGCACATTGGACCAAAGTTTAGTCACTGAGAAACCCAGCAATGGAGTTTCCGTATGTGTGGTGAAGTTCCCATTGCTGACCTTTAGAGTCTCCAATGATTTATCATATATTGTGCCTGCTGCACCAGCATTCTGGGGGCACCCAAAACTCTGTCCACCTGATGAATGTGAAAAAAGTTTTACCATCAGAATATAATGAATGGGAGAAGGATTGCAAACAGGCGTTGACATCTTGCTCTCAAGAACTTTATTGTTGATATTTAGCAGTTGTTCCATTAGGAGAAACCATTGACTCATGAAAAAAGGTGTTTGCACACGAGCGGTACTTTATGCAAAATAGTGCAAAACAAGGCTGCATGAGTTTAACATCATGGCTAAGTCAACAGAATGCACTAATTGAGCTATCCCTACATGAGGTGCAACCTACGTGTCACACCCTTAATGCATTTGGTACTCCCTCTGTAAAGAAATATAAGAGTGTTTAGATCACTACTTTAGTGATCTAAATGCTCTTATAATTCTTCACGGAGGGAATAGTTACTAACTAGCCAGAGAACCAATACATGACACTAAACAGTATTAGTAACCAGTAATAAATATCCATTGCACTATTAATTGAAATAGTTTGGCCGATTGTGCTTCCCTATGGGGAAACACCAGTGGCAGGAGGGTTACAAAACAGTTGCATAGAAACTAAGGCCAGAAAATACTCACCGTGAGCTATAATTTCCAAATCTTGCTGAATGCTGTAAAACTTTAGGGATATCCTCCCACCACCTCCTCCGCCCCATCCATTACCACCGCCAGCACTTATTGTACCATTTCCATATCTAGAATGTTATACAATAAGGGAGTGTTGCATCTCACAGGTCAACGCAGAAAGCATAAAGTGCAAGTATGTGGTTTGCTACTTTGCCTATGGGATGTTTATGAATCTTGCAGCAATTAATAAAGTAAATGGTCATTGTTAAATGTTTAAATGGAATTTCGGTTTTGCAAAGATTCAAACCTTGTGGGCAGCTCAGATATTATGGGTCATAACAGGGCTATGTATCGACTGTACCATTGGAGTCGCACTAGAGCATCATATCCAACAACACTTAGCCATATCACAACTCATGATATTTCTTAATATTTCAAACTTGAGTAAATGGTCAACGTTAGAGATTGTCTGCTTGAACAAAATAATTTGTGTGTAGGGTAGCAGGAAGAAAGGCAGCACATCAGACAGCAAGTCACTGATTTGCAACTCAACGCAGCAACTGCACTCAAATTATAGAATCACGGTACAACCAGACCAAGTCATAGATACTCTCGATTTCCTTGTTTTGCTTGAAAATATAATTTCAACATAATCCTGAATAAAGGAGATTCACCCAGTGTCTAACAAAGTGCAATGACATGGTAATTCATAAAACGCTCTAAAATTCCGTAACTAGAAAAAACATCATAATGTCCACATTATGAATATGTAGCCAGAACATGCATTTATTTATCGACAGAAGCATACGGACTAGCTAATTCCCGTGGAATAATGTGAAATGATCAAATAGGACTCGAATACTTCTATCGAAGGACTTCACATTGCCAACGTAAATCGTATCCAAAACAAGTAAAGTTTCAAGAAATGCAGAACTTACAGCTTGAAAGCCTTGATCATAATGCTTCCGCCGGACCCACCGCCCCCTCGGAGACTGCCCACGCCTCCTTCGGCAAGCACAACTCCATCAACAGTCAAAATCTCACTCGCCCTGAGCAAGACGCGGCCTCCGCCGTCCCCTCCAAGCCTCTCGTCAGCGGTCAAGCTCCCACCCTTGCTGCCGTAGCTCCACGGATTGTCCAAGAAGGCCCACGCGTACACGTCGCCGCCCCAGTTGGTGTCGTTGGAGACCTTGCACGACGCGCCGCGGCCGCCGTGCCCGCCGCCGGCCCCCTCGAGGCTGTGCGGCGTGCCGGAGGTCTGGGGCGGGGGCGCGCCGGCGAGGCCGGTGGTGTTGACGGCGGAGCCGCGGCCGAGCGAGACGTTGGCGGCGTGCAGGCCGACGGAGCCGGCGACGAGCTGGGCGCGCTCGCCGACCGCGATGCTCCCGGAGACGTTGAACACGAGGCGGCAGCCGGGGACCCGGCAGGCGATGCTCACCCCGGCGCGCACCTCAACGCTGCCGGTGCCGTGCGCGCACACGTCGCCGGACAGGGTGGCGGTGCTGGAGGCGATGACGCAGACCGCGTCGAAGGACCCCGCGCCGCCCAGCTCCTCGCAGGTCCGCGCGCTCGCCGCCCCGTCCCGGCACGGCAGCTCCGCCTCCGGGTCCTCCGCGCCGCCGCCGCCGCCGCGGACCCCGTACGGGAGCCGCGCCAGGCTGTCCTCGCGCCGCAGCGCCAGCGCCGTCGCGGAGACGCGGTGGCCGCCAATCAGGCCGGCCGACACCGCGACGAGCAGCGCGGCGCAGCAGGCGAGGCGCGTCGCCGCCGCGGAGCGCTCCGGGCCGCGAATCATGGCTCAGCAGCGCATTCTAGGCGGGGAGAAGCGGCCCGAGCGAGCACCGGAGCGATTCGCGGTGGCTGGCGGCGGCGGCGTCG
>NC_057797.1:14929155-14940486 GCF_018294505.1 Triticum aestivum
GGGGAGGGGGTGGGCGAAGGTGGCCAGCTGGAGTGGTTTGTCGAGTCGAGGGGGTCACCGGCGCGGCGTGATCAGTCCACGCACTGACGGTTATTAACACCACGCCGTCGCTTTCACTCCTCCCCCATCTTCCTTCATTCCTTTTAAGACTTCTTATTATCAATCTCAAAATACACTTCATACTTATGTACTCCCTCCGTTCCTAAATAATTGTCTTTTTAGAGATTTCAACAAATGACTACATACAAAGCAAAATGAGTGAATCTACACTCTAAAACATGTCTACATACATCCGTATATTGTATTTCATTTGAGATGGCTAGAAAGACAATTATTTGGGAACGGAGGGAGTATTAACTAATTATTTGTGGCACTGATTTATGTTCCACTGGAAAAAAAATTAGGGAGTCGTAAGTCGTTGCTCATCACCTGATCGAACAAAACAGCCGTTCAATCTCGTCCTTGCCTTCCTTCGACGGTGAGGATCCCTCGACGCCCTTACTCTTCGTCGCAAGATAGAGGGGTGTGTCGGGAACCGCCACCGTGGCATGCTCACAATTCATTGTGTTGTGTGGCCCTAGGTGTCATGTGTCAAGGAGCTCGCGAGGTGATGGCCTTTTCCAGTCGATGATGTTGATTTAAGGAGGTGGCAAGATGCGCCCATGTGATGCTGCAATGCGTAGGGCCTACCACCGTCTGGCTAGCACCAACAACTACCGGGATATATGTGGCGGAAATATCAACACCCATAGGCTGGCAGGGGGAATTCCCCTTATTCCATCTGAAGATACATAAGGGAATTATATATCCATAATTTCATATAGGTCGCAGGAACTACGCGGTGCACATAGACTTCCATTTGATGGTATAGTGGCTCCATTTGACATTTTAGGAAAGACAACATAGCAATCAAAACGCCATCATATGCCTTGTGTGTTATTTGTCCTAGGGTTTTATTGTTCTCACGACCACATCATGTGGTGGTGTACCCTTTGTCCTCCATTGTTGTGCCCCCCTACCAACGGCGGAGCCAGGAATTGTACACAAGGGGGGCCGAACATTGAACAAGACTCTAAAAGGCAACATGGTGTATTGAATATATATGACTTTTTCTAGAAAAAAATTGATGTCGGTATAGCAGAATATGTGCTATTATTACTAAGAAAATTGTTGGTAACATAGACATATTACATAGATAGCATGAAAGCAAAATGCATAATTAAATGACGATGAACAAACAATTAACAGTACGCATAGACCTTTCGTCGTATTTAATCCAACAACAATTAATTTTAGGGTGTTACGTTGGTAAAATGTCAGCCTAAATCTATTTATATACGTAGTTTGTAAACAAAGTAACCAAGAGACATTTGTAAATTACAGCAAGAAAAATTGCCTTGTCCTTGTGTATTTTTGCCCTTACCTTATGTATTTTGCCTCTTCCCACATTGTCTTGGAAGTGTAGATTAGTGACAGAGGAGAAGCCGCACGAATACAAAATAGGGAGTACCTAAAACTCATCTAGGTGAGATATAATTTGGTCTCATTCACCTAAAAAACAAGAACAGATACAACCCTCATCAGCACACACGAATCTTATAGCATCACATTCAATGGCTATAAAAGGTGAATGAGACCAAATTATGTCTCATCTAGATGAGTTCTAGCAAAACTGTACAAAATAAACAAGGGGTGGCTAGTGTGCGTGTGTGCCTGAAGCAATTGAAGATACAGTCAAACATGCATTCACTTTTACTACTCAGCTGGATCTTCTGTGGGTACTATTTCACAAAAATGCTGTCCAGAGAGGGACATAGGTGAGGCCACATAGCTCTTTACATCAATAATCTGGGGTCTTTAGAAAATTTCTGAATGTTGGGGGGAGCCGTGGCCCCTGCTGGTCCCCCCCTGGATCCGCCGTTGCCCCCTACTCTTTGGCCTAATCGCTGTGTTACTTGCATGTAGATATACTCTCGCCATATCGAGCTAGATCCTCTTGGGATGAGATGTTCCTATGCCTCATACTGCTTCCCCTCTTTCTTGGTTGATGGTGAGAGAGTGTTCGAACAATTGTTGTAGGATGATAATATAACTCTAGACTAGCTAGTTCACGTATTGTCCTCACAGCCTTCACCCCTCATGGAGGAAGCTCTCGCTCTGGTGATGAGTGGTCTATCTTTCTATGAGTAATCATGGTAATGTTTTTCCCTCTTCAATCATTGTGTTGGTGACTGCTTAGATTGGCTCAAATTTCTAACAGTGGTAGTTATAATGGTAAAAGAAGAAAGGAATGAGATGTGTGGGATCATTTGTATTGTTTATACAGATTTTTTTGAGGGGATGGGGTGAGGGGAGGATGTTTGTTAGACCTGCAACAAAGAAGTGCATTATCCTGAATTGACATGTGGAATCATGCCTCACTGGTGTATGCACTCTGTAGAATTGAACTTTCTCCATCGATCTACTCCATCTAAAGCATGGACAACGAATCCAGTGCACTAAGGCGTTGTGATGCACTAGGTGCACTCAACTCGGTTTGAACATTGTAGGGGTTTTCCATAGATTTTTATTTTTTTAACATAGATAGAACATGTGTTTATGACTAGTAAAAGTCAATGAAATAAAAAGTAACTCATACCTCAAGAAACAAAAGAGACAAATCTTACTTTCAATACTACCTAATTTAGGTTGGGCTATTATTTGACCGACTATCACCACTGACACTCCATTGTTATGTGTGCTTTTTGTTATAGAGTCTTGGGCTAGATTTGGATTGGAGGTTTTTGGACTATTTTGTTGCCGACGAAACATCCATGAAAGCTCCGTATGGCCAAATCTGGCCCGTTTGGTTGCCTGTGTTACATGTAGAAAAAGACTCGCATGATCCTCAAAGCAGTGCTCAGTGAAGGAACACTTGAATCGGCAGTTTTCAGGAAGCCATACTCGTTGAGTGTACAAGAGTCGGTGCACATATAAGTTGCCTTAACGAATTCTTCAAACAAAACTCACCCTGTCCCTTTTCTGTTAGCATGACTGGTTGGCTACACAGAGCCCCTCCTGGATCGATGAATTCTTGCCGGCTGACTGTAACCTTACAATGATGGAATCAAACCCCCTATCTTATCCGTAAAAAGAAAGGAAATACTCACTTCGTCCTAGTAAAATGATACTACCTCCGATCCATATTAATTGACGCTAGTTTTGTACTCCCTGTGTAAAAAAATATAAGAGCGTTTAGAACACTACTTTAGTTATCTTCACGCTCTTATATTTGTTTACGGAGGGAGTACAAAGTTGTACTAACTTTGTGCTAACCCAATGCAAAAGTTGTACTAATATCGATCAGAGGGAGTGCTAACATTTTGGGTAGGTGGTGGAATGGCCTTCAGAATAAATACTTCAAAAATTCTTGAACCACAGTTTACCCCGAAAAAGTATTTTTGAGAAAACTCACATGCATGATTTAAAATATCCGGTGAAAAATAAAAACATTTGTAAAGATACTAGTAGCCCACATTTTAAAACGGTAAATTTTACAGGATCAAAGAGGGTTATATTTCTTCAATTCCAAAACTTAAGTCTCGCACATTCCAACATTCAATTTCGGCGGTTCACACGGAGAAGACGAGGGAAGTCCTGAGAAAACCGAATAACGAAAGTTAGTTACTCCCTCTTGTCCTTTTTACTCCGCGTATTAGATTTGTGTCAAGTCAAACTTTGTAAAGTTTGACCAAATTTATATTAAAAAATATGGACATCTACAATACCAAATATATATTCTATGAAACTACATCTCATAAATCATAATGAATCTAACAATATCGATTTGAAATTGTGGATATTGATACTTTTTTATATAAATTTAATCAAAGTAGAGATAATTTGACTTCAAACAAAACTTATATGCAGACTAAAAAGGATCGGAGAGAGTAATTCATAATTAACTAATGACGCAACTGGCTTATCCGCATCTTCAGACAGATCAGTGGTGGGAGTAGGGCCGACCTGAAACCCACTCCAGAAATCAATTTTGCCGTTTTCACACGAAAAAAGACGAGGAAAATCGTGAGAAACCCCAATAATGAAGGTCAGTTAATCCTTAATTGATGACACAGGTGCTAGCTAGCTTATCCGCATCTTGAGATGGAGTGGTGGTAGCAGGACCGACCTAAAACCTACCCCATCAGGCCCCCCTCGGCCATACATGCATATCCACATGGATGCACAAGGCAACGGAACAAAAAGGAAAAGTGGAGAGTTCCTTTCGTTTGTTTGGTGGACAACGACGTCGTCCCGAATTGCCGGTGTCATCCGTCTCAGGGTAAACAACAGTTAAGTGCTTGCGTACGTGTGAGTGTGTGTGTGTGTCACCGGCAATGGCCTCCGGTTGGTCTGTTGGTGTGATGATAGTGACCTGATTTTGCCAATTGCTATCCACATCAACAACATCCATCCATCCATCCATCCACCCGGAGCTTTCTGAATTCCCCTTTTCCTCGTCTCGTTGGCATCTTTGCCGCTGGAAACTTAGGCGCCGACCTCCTGCCCGAGGTTTGTGTTCTCCTTTCATGGAGTAAATATCTGGCGATGACCACATTCTCCGGTGGAAATCGCGTGTAAGATTTTCAAAAGGATTGTGTAAAACATTACGATTACGAGTGGTCAACACCGCAGGTGCTATGAAAGTGAAATACGGAGAAACGGGCGCTAGCTGTAGTTGAAAAAGGGTAAGAAATCACTATTCATGTTTGATTTGTTTTTTTTCTTCTTCTAGACTGCTACAAATGCAATTGAGGTGACATTTTAAAGGTACTTTGTACTATATTGCATCTCCTCACGATCATCTACTACCTCCGTACCAAAACAAATTGAACCGCAAAACGTCTTATATTTTGGTACGAATAGAGTTTTTTTTTATGGAAGTGTTTGTTCAAAAACTTTTCCATGTCGTTTCCATGGAGTTTTCACTGAAAGGCTGATTTCTACCAGATATATGGATAGGTAGTTCGAGTTAGTGTTTGCATAAAATTCTCATTATTTCATTGACTTAAATAATCAAAAGTCATATTTTCATAGTGTTTAAGCAAGCAAATGTCTCTTGAAACTATGCGCGCATGATTGAAACACGGAGTTCCATTTCCCGTCGCACGAGGATTTTTCTTGGAAAAAACTCCCTTCCTAGAAAACAAATTCACCGAATGACACGGAATCAAGGAGTGAAAATGTGCGCAGTAAATTCAAACAAATACAGGAAATCCCCGAAAAAGAAATACAGGGAATGTCACATGGCCAGAACAACGGATGTGCCGGGCTTCCGAAATAAAAAGTTGAATTAAATAAATAAACAAATCATATAACCGTATAGTTATGTGTGCAACAAAGAAAATCGATGGAGCGGCCGGAGATTTATCCTGGTTTTCAAAAACAAAAATTCATGTCCCCAATGAAAAAACACACCTCAACCTTGACTCCACAAGTTTTTGTTTTTGTTTTTTTGGAATCAACCTTGATTCCACAAGTTAAGCCCATGCCGGGCCGAATTCGGCATCCACGGCCCAATTCCGGGCCTGCGCTTTTGGGGCTGGCCCGTCGAGCTGCCAAATTTATCCCAGGTTCCAGCTACTCCCCGCTAAACATAGCGAGCTCGCCTCCATCCATCGCATGGCCGTCGTCGCCTTCGCCTTGCGCCGCTCGCCATTAAAGCCAGCCAACCACCACCCACCACCGCCTTCCCTCCCCCTCCCACCGCCACCATGCGCGCCCCACCCCCACCCCTCCTCCTCCTCGCCGCCGTCCTCTTGCTGCTCGCCTCCCCGGCCACCGTAAACGGGGGCGACGGCCAGCAGCTCGCTCCCAATGCCGCCGCAGGGGCCGGGCAGGGCGGGGAGAAACCGGGCGCCGCAGGGGCCGGGCAAGGCGGGGAGGACTTCCAGGAAGTCGGCCTGAAGACGTACCTGATCATCGTGTGCCGCGCCAACGGGCCCAAGGGCGGCGACGAGCTGAGGGAGTGGCACGCCTCGCTGCTGGCGTCGCTGCTCAACACCACCACCGACATGGTCCTCCGCGAGGCGCTCTCCCACGTCGGCTCGCGCCTCGTCTTCTCCTTCCAGCACGTCGTCAGCGGCTTCGCGGCCCGGCTGACCGACCGCGAGGTGGCCGAGCTCTCCAAGCTGCCCTGGTGCGTCGAGGCGCTCCCCGACGCCACCCTGCGCCTCACCACCACCTACACGCCGGAGCTGCTCGGGGTGTCCACGCCGGCCACGGGCGCGTGGAGCGTGGCCGGGAGCATGGGGGAGGGCGTCATCGTTGGGATTCTGGATAACGGCATCGACCCGCGGCACGTCTCGTTCCTGGATGATGGCATGCAGCCGCCGCCCGCCAAGTGGCGCGGCGGGTGCCACTTCGCCGGCGAGGCGCCGTGCAACAAGAAGCTCATCGGCGGGCGGTCCAGGGCCCCACAGGAGCACGGCACGCACACCTCCGGCACCGCCGTGGGCGCGTTCGTGCGGGACGTCCAGCTGCTCGGGGCCCCGGCCGGGGCGGCGTCCGGCATGGCGCCGCGCGCGCACCTGGCATTCTACGAGGTGTGCCTCGCCGACACCTGCTCCGCCACGGAGGTCCTCTCCGTCACGGAGAAGGGCGCGTTCCAGGACGGCGTCGACGTCATCTCCATGTCCATCGGCGACGACACGCAGAAGCCCTTCTACAAGGACCTCATCGCCGTCGGCAGCTTCTCGGCCGTCCTGTCCGGCGTCTTCGTCAGCACCAGCGCCGGGAACGCCGGCCCGCTCGAGCGCACCGTCACCAACTGCGCCCCGTGGCTGCTCACCGTCGCCGCCAGCACCATGGGCCGCCGCATGCTTTCCAGGGTGGAGCTCGGCAACGGAGTGGTGATGGAGGGCGAGAACCTGAACCCGTACGAGCTCGTCAAGGACAGGCCGCTCGTCTTCATCGCGGGCATGTTCGCCGACGGCGCGCTCAGCGCCGTCGACGTCCGCGGCAAGGTCGTGGCGTGCCAGCGCAAGGAGGACCCGTTCATGCTCGCGGAGATGATCCAGAAGGCGGGCGGCGCGGGCATGATCAGCTGGTCCGGCCCGAAGCGCGGCGCCGCGACCACGCCCGTGGACGACCTCGCCATCCCCGCGTCGCGGGTGACGCACGCCGACGGCGAGAAGATCATAGCGTACGTCAACTCCACGCCCAACCCCACGGCCACCCTCAGTTTCGCCGGCGCCGTGCTGAACCGGGCCTCCCTGCCGGCCATCGCCGAGTACTCCTCGAGAGGGCCCTGCAACATGTCCAGCGTCGGCGTGCTCAAGCCGGACATCACCGGGCCCGGCACGGCCATCGCCGCCTCCGTCCCCGGCGGCGCCAACGACACCGCGCCCACCAAGACCTTCGGCCTGCACAGCGGCACGTCCATGTCCACGCCGCACCTGTCCGGGATCGTGGCCATGATCAAGAAAGCGCGCCCGCAGTGGTCACCGGCGGCGATCAAGTCAGCGCTGATGACAACCGCCGACGTGACGCACCCGGACGGCACGCCGATCGTGGACGAGACGACCGGGAAACCAAACTGCTTCGCCATGGGCGCCGGGTTCGTGAACCCGACGCGGGCACTGGACCCGGGCCTCGTCTACGACCTGGCGCCGGCGGACTACATCCCCTACGTGTGCGGCCTCGGGTACAACGAGAGCGTGATGAGCGAGATCATGGCGCAGCCGCTGCAGAACGTGAGCTGCGCCAAGGCGGGGAGGATCCAGGGCAAGGACCTCAACTACCCGTCGATCATGGTGACGCTCACGCCGGCCGCGCCGGAGGTGGACGTCAAGCGCGCGGTGACCAACATCGGGGAGCCCGTGTCTGTGTACACCCTGGAGGTCGTCCCGCCGGAGGGCGTGACCGTCGAGGTGGTGCCCAACGTGCTGACCTTCGGCTTAGTAAACCAGAGGATGGAGTTCACGGTGAAGCTCAAGCGAGCCGCCAATGCCGCCGCCGTGGGCACCGCCGAGGGCAGCCTCCGGTGGGTCTCCGGCAAGCGCTCCGTGCGCAGCCCGATCGCCGTGCTCTTCGAACCACTGCCCAATAACTAACTAACGAACCAACTAGGATCGTCTTCGCCGAGCTCTCTCCTGATTTATGTATATATGTATGGAGAAGCAGCTCTGTCAGATAGGGCAACGATGCCATGGAAGATGACTGAAGATTGAACAGCTCAAGCCAAAATGAATGGCAATCAAGAATTTATACAGGAAACAGTTTGATGCCGCCCCCCACGAATCGGCGAAAAGAAATTCGGCGTTCCAGACGGGGCCCCCGGGTGCATAGATCCAACACTCTGGTTTTACAGGATCAGACATCAAGTGCCCTTTTGTACCACATGTATACAATATAGTCACCACTGTACCAAATGTATATACAATATAATGGCACTTGTACTGCCATTTTACTGTCATTTTGTAACATTACAAACTGCTCAAGTATCCATGTTCCAGGTACACTGATATAGTGTATAGTACTATGAGGACACAAACTCACCTTCACAATTCACAGCCGGAAATCAGAGATAGTAGTTTTCGCATCTAACCCGATGGAGTAGTAATGTTTGATGTAATTTCTGGCGAGGGTCTCCCTGTACAGCGGCGGGTTCTCATCGGACAGCAGCTCCTTGATCGGACCGTACATTCTGGTAGAGGCAGGGTGGAAATGTGTGCTGAAGAAGCACGCGATTGAGACCCTCGGCACGGTGTTCTTTGTCACCACCCTATGCTCCACACTCCTGAACCCGTCGTTAGGGATCAACTGGACATTTTGAACAAAACAGTCAGTTCCACATTTTGAAAAAAACTCAGGGGCGACGAGGGCGGCCTCAAGATGTGCCTGATCATCGTGTCCCATGCCAATAGGCCCATCAAGAGCGGCGAGGAGCTGAAGCTGTGGCATGCCTCGCTGCTGGCGTCGTGCTCAACACCATCGCCGACATGTTGCTCCTCGAGGCGTTCTCGCACATCGGCCCGCGGCTCGTTTTCTCCTTCTAACACGTCGTCAGCAGCTTCGTGGGCTAGCTCACGGACCACAAGGTGCCCGTGCTCTTCAAGCTGCCCTGGTGCGTTGAGGCGCTGCCCGATACGGCCATGCGCCTCACGACGACCTACACGTCGGAGCTGCTCAGGTTGTCCGCGCCAACGACAGGGGCGTGGAGCATGGGCGGGAGCTTGGGGGAGGGCGTCATTGTGGGCATCCTCGACAACGACATCAACCCATGTCATGTGTCCTTCCTCGACGATGACATGCCGCCGCCGGCCAAGTGGCACGTGGGTGCCACTTCACCGGCGAGGCACCGTGCAACAAGAAGCTGAGCGACGGGCAGTCCAGGGGCCCACAGGAGCATGACAAGCACACAAGCACACCTCTGGCACCATCGCCAGGAGGGAGGGGGATTGGTGCGGGACGTCGAGCTGTTTGTGGCCCAGGCCAGGGCGACGTCCGACATGGCGCCACGCGCGCACCTGGCATGCATGCTACGAGGTGTGCCTCGCCAACACCTGCTCGGCCACAGAGGTCCTCTTTGTCATGCAGATGGGCGCGTTCCAGGATAGCGTCGAAGTTATCTCCATGTCCCTCGGCGACGACATGGAGACGAGAAAGCCATCCTACAAGGAACTCATCGCCGTTGGCAGTTTCCCGACCGTCATGTCCGACCTCTTCGTCAGCACCAACGCCGCAAACGCCAGCTCGCTCATGCGCACCCTCACCAAATGCGCTCTGTGGCTGCTCACCGTCGCCGCCAGCACCATGGGCCGCCGCCTCATCTCCAGAGTGGAGCTCAGCAATGGGATGGTGCTCGACATCGAGAACCTCAAGTGGTACAAGCGTGTCAGGGACAACCCTTTTCCCCTTCATCTTCATCGCGAGAATGTTTGCCGACGGCGTGCTCAACATCGTAGACGTCCGCAGCAAGATCGTGGCGTGCCAGCACAAGGAAGACGCCATCATGCTCGCGGACATGATCAAGAAGGTTTGCGGTGATGGAGTCAAATCCAGCAGATCTCTGGTAGAGGGTCCCGAGCTGGTAGTCTTGGAACGATAGTAATAAGGACACATTGGCTTACCTAGGTTCAGGCCATCTTAAAGAGATAATACCCTATGTCTTGCTTTGATTGTGATGGGGTAATGGACAGGCCACTCGTCTTCATCGCAGGCATGTTCGCCGACGGCGTGCTCAATGCCGTCGACTTTCACGGGGCAAGATCATGACATGCCAACGCAAGGAGGACCGCATCATGCTCTCGGAGATCATCCAGAAGGCGGGCGGCGTGGGAATGATCAGTTGGTCACCGCGTCGCGCATGACGCACGCCGACGGCGAGATGATCATGGCGTACATCAACTCCACGCCCAACATGCCGGCCTTCGGTTTAATGCGCCAGAGGATTGAGTTCACGGTGAAGCTCAAGAGAGGCGCCAATGTCGCTGCCAATGGCACCACGGAGGGCAGCCTCCGGTGGGTCTACGGCAAGCGCTCCGTGCACAGCCTAATCGCCGTGCTCTTCGAACCATTGCCTAACTAACTGATTAGGACCATCTTCCCATCAAGAGCTCTTTTCTGGTTTATATGGAGTAGCAGCTCTTTCAGATAGGCAAGATAACTAAAGATTGAACAGTTTGGCAAGGGCAAGTCCTATGTTGCTGAACACCTCAAACAAAAGAAATGCAATCAAGAATTCTACATGAAACAGTTCGATGCTCGTTGCCCCGCTCGCCCGCAGGTGCATAGATCCAACCTCTGTTTTCATATGATCTGACATGATCATAATTAAGGGGAAGATGATCACAAACCATGGAACAAAGTTGAATTTCTTCTATTCCACTAAAATACACCAGGAGATGAAATGAAACTTGTGATGCACTCCTGTACCATTTAAGCTGTACATAATATTCTGGCACTTGTGCTGCCATTTTACTGCACTAACTCACCTTCACAATTCACAACCGTAAATCAGAGATAGCAGTTTTCGCATCTAACCCGATGGAGTAGTAATGTTTGATGTAATCTCTGACAAGGGTCTCCCTGTACAATGGCAGGTTCTCATCGGACAGCAGCTCCTTGATCGGACCGTACATTCTCGTAGAGGCAGGGTGGAAATGCATGCTGAAGAAGCACGTGATTGAGACCCTCGGTGCGGCGTTCTTTGCCACGACCCTATGCTCCACGCTCGTGAACCCATCGTTGGAGATCAACTGGACATTTTGAACAAAACAGTCAGTTCCACACGACCGCGAGTGACTGATCAATGCTCGCCTTCAGTGGGGGAGCTAGCGGAGAACCAAG